>NC_071537.1:1510816-1650816 GCF_026979565.1 Vidua chalybeata | reverse complement strand
ACTGAGGGCTGGCTGGATTAACTATTTTGCCCAAGGTCACAGGCAGGTCGATTTATGGGTAGGGACAGAAATGAAACTGGGGCTCCATCACTTGAACAGCGCTGTCAAACAGCAGCAGATGTGTCACACAGCTGGAATGCTCCCCAAAATTCTGCCAGCACCCCTGCACTCCTCTGGAGCTGGGATTGAGGGTTCCTCAGGAATTACAAACAGGGAGAGCTGGGTTAGAGCCGAGCCCCTGAACACACACTCACCTCACCAAGGGCCGTCCCACCCACTCCAGCTCCTATAAAACCTTTTTCAGACCTGAGCAATTTTTAACTCATGCTCTCCTCTGGGCTGAAACACCTGGATTTGGATTTGGCAGGTGCAGGGATGAGCTAAAACAGCATCTTAACCCCAGCCTGACACATTCCAAAGATCTCAGCTGAAAGATGGCAGAAACCTGAAATCACCTGTGAGCAGCAAGCAGGATTTATCCTTAAACCCAGCTCAAAATCCTGCCTCACCTGGCACTGGGCTGAGCATCCTCAGCCTCCCACAGCCTGCTAAATCTGGGAATTTGCCTTCTGATGGACACAGGTGGCTGAGGACCACCCTGCCTGCTGCCAGTGGCCGAAGAGCAGATGATTTTTTTCCCTCAAATCTTCCTCACATCATTGATTTCTTCCCTTATTACACAGCTCAGCCGTGGAGCTGCTCCAGCAGGAGCCAAGTGCTGGGGGAAGATGGCACAGCTCTGCCACGAGCTGGGTCTCTTGTTTGACCATCACCCATGCCAGGACTGACAATTCCCTTCTTTTTAAGGCACATTTTAGTAGAAAGCAGCACGGTTTGTACAAATTATGTTTGTTGTTATAGTCTGGGTATTCTCTTATTCCCACCCAATGCTACAGATTAACAAAATAATTCAGGCATCCCCTATCAATTCCTGATAGTTCTGCACCCATAATATCTATTACCCCTAAAGGAAGTGTCAGGCTGCCCAAGTTTGTAAAAAAATACTCACAAATATTAGCTCTGCTAGCTGCTCCCTCACAGGCATTTTTACCTATTGACATTACCACTATTCTGTACGTTGCTTTGGTTTGGCTGACTTGTTTGCTTGTTTATTTTTTTTTTTTAAGTGCAACAAATATATTTACCTTTTTAGGTATAATTTTATCCGAAAACCTAATAAAAAAGGCAGTAAAGAAACAAAGTTAGCTATTAGATAACAGTCCTTGCTGCCAAAAGCCATAATCTGACACAGATTGAGCCTGGTACAGTAGTCAATTAATGGCTCAGTGCTCATACAATAATGACCTACTAACCTGACGGTGTGTTGCTCTCACATTTTGCTGTCCCCTGGGATGCCACTGTCACTGTGTTATCTATTGCCTGCTTCCCTATCAAAGAAAATAAGCAGAGCTGAAATGTATGTACGCATCAAGCTCTGTAGTTCATTGCACACCAACCCCAGCAACTGGAGGAACAATAGATTTATAAGTTTATCCTACATTAAACCAAACATGCCTGACTGCACTGTAAATTACTAAATAATAAACCAGGTGGTGTAAGATCCTGACTTGGACAGAATATAAAAATCTATCAACCTGTAAAATACAATAACCATAAACGTGCTATGTAGCTGATGGCTCAGGTAAACCATCCACCTCCAGCAGCAGAGGTTTTGCTGGAGTAAATTGCAACAAAAGGTTTACTAAATTTAGGTCTGGAGCACTTCTTCATTTTAGGCAACACCATCAATAGGAGAAATATAATTGAGCTAAAACCAGTGGCAAATGTGCTTGTTTTGTTTACATTTCTTTGTCTCTAATGGAGCTATTTCATGGTAATGTGCTGTGTTTCCCAGCATATTGCCACGGGCATTTAGTCTGATCTCTAAAGAGAAGATGAACTACTGCAGAAGGGCATCTTTCTTCAGGATTCAAACTTCACATTCAAATTAGCTTGAAGTAGTACAGGAGGTGCAAAATGCAGAACGCTGAAAGGTCAGGGCACTCACATCCTTTGAATGGACTAAATCTCAATTTAAAAGAAAGCCCCAGCAGTTGTGTTAGTGCAATAAAATATTTTGCACGCCCCCGTGCACACCATTAGTCCCACCCCAAATGATATCCCAGATTTTTAATAAGTCCCACCTTTGCTCCCAAAATGAATTGCCACGAACCACAGAAAACATTAGATCAAGGTGTTCAAAAACCGATTCAATATATCAGAACTCCAAAATCCACAATATGAATTAATTCCCTTTTTGGAGCTTTTCAAGAAGCCAAGCAGGTTAAATTTATATGATTTACAAACAGTGTTTACATTCATAGAGAGACAACTAATTGCTGCACGGCTTGACATCATTACAGGGAAATGCTGGGGGATGCAGACAGTTTAATTAGGGGTGGCTTTAAGTTCACAACACGACTGCTACCACAGTGCTTTACTAATGTGCTTATATAGGATGATCATACACACCACCACGGCTTTTATTCTTTCTGTACTCTTTGTCTTTACAACAGAAAATAAAGTATTTTTCCCCACACGGGCAAGCTGACGCAGTGTATATTTCCCCCTCGATTTTATTCACTTGCTTTGCAGAGCATAAGGAAATGTTTTTAACCTAACAAAGTGCATATTCAATTGCAGATGCGTGTGCCTTGCTGATCCATGAGCAAACACACACAAATCCTGGGCTCAGCCTCTCCCAAATTCCCCCATTCAAGGCAGACTCCCACTGAAATTAATGGGGACTCAGCACCCCATCACCATTTCCTTGGGTTGAACCTCGTGTGAACCCACACAATGCAAGTGGGGTTTAAAGCTGTTCCCCCACATTTTTTGGAAGAAAAATGGGAAGTGCCTGGCAGGAAGCACCTGAACTTCAGCGAGGAATGGGCTCAGTGTGCATCTGCCAAGGGGCAGATTAAGGGGGCTCTTGCACCCTGTTTTCATCAGAGGATAGTTTTTCTCTTGGCAGGGTGAGGACCAACCCCCTAAGCACCCTACTCATTTCTTTTTAAGCAAACCAGGCTGAAATGTTATTATCCTGTTTTTATGAGGCACCTCCATCACTTATTTCCACAGTGGTTTCTGCAGTGTTGGACAGGGGAACACAGCACTGCTGTCCTGCAATATGAGGGTCCTTTTCTGCTCCTCCCACTGCCCAGACCTTCAGAGTCTCTAATTCTTCTGTTCCAGTCTCAGAAGGGATCTTAGTTCTAGTTCCTGTTCTAGTCTCAGCATCTGTTCATCCGTGTCTCCCTGTGCAATGGAGCCTTTTCACTCACCATGAAATGAAACCCCTTGGGAGACATCCCAGGCCAGAATTATTTCAAAAAAACAGTTTGTGATGTGGAAAAAAAAATACTACATCCAATTAAAAATGCACAGGTAGCTTAGATAAGAAGAATACCAGTGTCAATACAGGGGTGCAGGTGACAGGAATCACCAGCTGCTGTTTCCTTGGTGCTTGGTTTGGGCACCTCAGCTCCAACCCATGGACCAACAGCATCTCTCCAGGCAGGAACATCTCCTGGTGTCATGCCAGCAGCTGATGGTGTGGCAGAGAAAAGAGGTGACCTTTATTCACCACATCTACACTCACAGGTTTTGATTTCACAAACAAAATCACTGGAAAAGTTATAGAACAAGACTGAAAAGTTTGAATTTCCATTTAGTCACATGAATTTTAGCCATGGACACGTGGGAAAAGATTAGCACTGAGCTCTGTTTGCCAGTCACAGTGTCCTGGAAAGTTTTCCTGCACTAGTTAGAAATTCAAGTAATTTTCTGGCACTGCATTTTTGATACGTAAGTCCGTGTTACAACAACAGGCAATGGTGAAGTTGTTACGGTCTATTTATCTGTATTTAATTATTTTTATGCACCCATCACTGCAGCATCTGGATCAAATGTAATAATGCATTAAATTAAACTGTCTAGAGTGGAAAGCACACACTGTTACCATCCCCACAACGCCCCAGCCAGTCCAACAACAGCAGTGGCCACAAAGACAAGATCTTTCACAGAGCAGGAGTTCAATGGCCAGAGACAGGACAAAGCCAGGTGTGAAATGTTGTATTTTGCATAATAGAACCCCACAATGGTTTGGGTTGGGAGGGACTTTGAAATTACCCAGTGCCACCCCTGCCATGGCAGGGACACCTCCCACTGTCCCAGGTGCTCCAGCCCCAGTGTCCAGCCTGGCCTTGGGCACTGCCAGGGATCCAGGGGCAGCCACAGCTGCTCTGGGAATTCACCCTGTGCCAGGGCCTGCCCACCCTCCCAGCCAGGAATTCCTTCCCAAAATTCCATCTAAATCTACCCATTTTCAGGTTAAAGCCATTCCCTGTGTCCTGTCCCTCCATCCCTTGTCCCCAGTCCCTCTCCAGCTCTCCTGGAGCCCCTTCAGGCCCTGGCAGGGCTCTGAGCTCTCCCTGGAGCTGCTCCTCTCCAGGTGAGCCCCCCCAGGTGTCCCAGCCTGGCTCCAGAGGGGCTCCAGCCCTTGGAGCAGCTCCATGGCCTCCTCTGGATTTGCTCCACACCCTCCCTGTGCTGAGGATCCCGGGATCCAGGGCTCCAGGCTGGGTGTCCATAGAGGCACAGAATCAGGCACCAAATGAGGTGTCTGAGGCAGGAAGGAACCTGCCAGGCCTTTCTTTTGGAGCAGCTTCCTCCACATCTGCCTTTTCACTCAGTCTGAGAAGCTTCGGAGATGCTGAATGAATGAAGAGATCCAGCTGAGACATTTAGAAAACCACGACTATAAATATTTTCACCTCTCAGTAACCTGGAGTGCTGGGCAACCTAACAATGGTTAAAAGAGGTAAATTTTGCTCCCCTTTGTACACAACCCTATTGATTTCACATTCTACACTTTAAGAAAGTGCTGAGATCATTATGTGTCTTTTAATAGATTTTGACTCCGGAGACAAACATGTTGAGAGCTGTCATCACCAAGATGCCTGCTGTCATTGTGCCATCTTCTTAACCTAACGTAAGGAAATTCATATTTAGTGAACGAGGAAATTACTTTGGGTATGTATCATTCAAATCCTTAAGGATTATTGGCTAATTAGGAGCACAGTAATGTAAATTTGCCTTGTGTCAGGTTTTCAGGAACAGTAAAATAACATAATTAAGCAGTGAGCAAAGTAGATCATTTAAGCTACTCCTCACTGACAAATGTATATGATGTCTAAATATACCATGGGCTTCTAAACTAGTAACTAATGAGAACTGACTGGAAAGTCTAAAACAATGGTTTCAAAGAGAAATCGAGTATGTTAATCCAGAGTAAATAGCTCTAACTTGCACTTGGTGGCATTTAGGAGGAGGAGGGGGATGTTTTCAGCCTCTCTGGCTGCCTGCCTGTGTCCCTGGCTGGTGGCAGAGGTGCACTTTGAGCAGCAGAGCCAGCCCAGACCCCTTCCTGCTCCATTTCACAAGAATCCTGTGATTCCGTGCAGCTGCAGCAAAGAGGAAAAAAAAAAAAAAAAAAATCTCCTCATGGAAATTCAGCACAAACCCAAACAAGGTCTTTGCATATGCAATTGCATGCGTGGTTTGGGTTTTTATAACCTGATTCTTCTTTTTTCCTGCTTTGGTTCACCCTCTGTTTGCTGGGCGGTGACTTTGCGTGACACACACGACCAGAGCCCTGTGTGATCTGGTACATGACCCTGGCTTTGCTTCTTGTTCCAGCAACCCTGGCTGAAATTAGTCCCCGTGAGGGTCTCTGTTACATCAGGACAGTGGCACGACGTGGGGAAGGAAGTGACACGAGCTGGTGGCAGAGAGCAGCCACCTGCAGAGGATCCTCACCTCCCGAACTGCTCCCAGCGCTCCCACGAACCGCAGAAAATTATTCACACAAACTGCACGGCCAAATCCTCCTCAGCCCCTCCTTGGAAACATTAATATTTTGAAGTGCAGATGTTTCAGATTAATATCTGGCCCTCAGCACTGCAGCAGAGGATGGGTGGGTACCTCATGCAGGAGTGGGAACATTTTCAGTGCTCCACCAGAGGCACGTTCTGACCTCTGTTTCTGAGAACCTGCAGCTGATCAGCTCCGTGCCTGAACGAGCAGCTCCCCAAACCAGGCACAGGCTGAGGATCTCCTCTGAAATCCTTCAGACAAGGACTGCTTTCTGCTCACTATCCCCTAATTTATCTCTGGTGCTCCTGGGTGTGACAGTGCTCCCAGCCAGGGCTGATGCCATCATCACCATCTTCCAGACTGGAGTCCTGGCACGTCCCTTCTGGCTCAGTGTTTTGGGTGGCTGCCACCTGCCAGTCATCATCATGTGGTGAAGAGCTCATGGAAAAACCCCTCTTGGTGCTTCCCCTAGGGACAGCAGCTCACAGGTGGAGCTTTGCAGGGAGAATTGCAGGGTTTCCTGGTTTTTCCCACTCACAGCTCTCTGCCCGTTCACTCTCACCCTTTCCTTCCTTCTCACACCAACCTGGATATTCCTGCCTTCTGCAAAGGGCTGGGATTGTGAGATCCAGCTGCAGCCATGGCACGAAGCAATCGTGTTCCCTAATTTATAGTGGAGGTTTTCACAATTCCAGCACTGGGAATAGATTCAGGATGCAAGAGGGGGTTGTTGTCAGAGCTGCAGCTTGGTGTGAGGCACAGAAGAGGTGGGCATGAGGTGGCAGAGCCACCTTGCACTGAGTGCCCACCCCTGGAGGATTTAAAGCTGCGTGGATGTGGCACCTGGGCACTGGGACAGAGGTGGCCCTGGCAGTGCTGGGGAATGGTTGGGGTCGATGGTCTGAGAGGGCTTTTCCAGCCTCAAGGATTTGTTGATTCCATGGTTTTTTCCACTCAACCACCAGGCTTGGATACTTTAGAAGATGGGACACCAAGAGAAGTGCTGGCGTTTCCTCTGACACACTTTGCTAACCAGAGTGTCCAAATTCCAGCCTGATGGGCACCAACACTCAAACATCCACGAAAAATCTAAACCCCAAACACTGAACCTCTGCTAAGCTCAAAAAAAATCCTGCAATTAAAAGTGTTCAAACTCACCCTGACTGCAAACACAAATAATTTAGTTTGGGTTCCATGCCAGAGGTTGCAATTACATTGAATAAGTCATTTACAACTGTCTGCTAATCAAAGAGATAACGTGTAGAATAAGTGTTTCACAGCAATTAAATCTTTTTTTCTCCCATTAACTAAAAAAGGTTATTTTGCAGCCCCTTTGTGCTGAAATGTAACAGCACAAATACAGTGCTTTGTTATCAGTTTAAAAATTGAAACCTCTGTGCATCCTTTTTTTTTTTTCCTTCTGGATTCCAGTTAAGTAAAATTGCCTTTCATGAGAAATGCTTGCAAATTATCAAAGACTTCCTTTTAAACAAGCTCAGAGAGTATGGAGCAAATGCCTTCCTTCCAAAGTAATTGGAATTTCTATCTAAATTATTCTTGGACAAATTAAAAGTGCCAAATATAAGTCAGTTTTTATTGGGAACAATTCTATTATAGTTTGTAATAAAGGAAAACTAAAAAACATGCTGCAGCATCCTTGGAAAAGTGGAAAGTATTTTAGGAAGATCGAGAGCTCTCAGCCTCCTATGATGCTTATTAAAAACTACTTCCAATGAGATGATTAGGGAGAAAATTGTCAAGTAAGCAGAGAAAAAAATTACTTCTCAGCCTAATCAGTGTATCACAGAATTAGTCCTTTCCTCCTTTAGAGATAACATCCAGCTATGGGCTTGTCACCATGGATAAAGGCTATTTTGATTTTATACAGGCTAGCTGTTTTAAATATTCATTTTCATAAAAAGGAAAACAATTTCATAGCTGAAACGTCCCCCCCCCCTTTCCTGGCTCCTCATTCCAGCCCAGAAAAGGGCAGTTGTCACCCCAAAATGAAGATATTTTTAGCTCTCTGTGTCTAATCGTGGTGAGAGCCAGTAAAATAAATCAGCGAGGAGTAAAAGTAAAATTTGCAATAACCTGATACTACTGCCTCATCCTCCCACATCTCAGGACATAAAACTTACTGTCAGAAGAACTCACAGCACAAGAATTAATCAAGGAACTCTTAAAATACTCCAAGCACCTTCCTTCTGATGACTAATTTGCCTTTCCTATTGCAAACTACTAATTTTTTACCTCAATCGATATGTACAAATATACCTTCCCATCAATCACCCGGGGCAAGGCCAAACTTCCACTATTTATGTAAGACTGACTACAAGATGAAACAAAAATTGACTACAGCAAACCTGGGCTGCCGTGACAGCCCCGGAGGGAGGGAGGGAGGGAAGGGGAAGGAGGGTGGGAGCAGGTGGAGTGAGCGCCTTGGGAAGGAACGAGGGGCTCGTGGGAGAAAAAGTCTTCACCTGGCAAAATCACGGGGTGGGAAAGTCAGGGGGTGGCAAAGCAATGGAAAGAGCCCCAGAGAATCTCTTAGAAATGCCCAGAAGTCCCAAAGGAAGGAGTTCAGAATGAGCAGGAAAAAGGGAACAATAGAAAAATGTCTGAGATGTAAGAAAAGTGCCCAGAATTGCTCTGTGGAGAGAAGAGAGGCCAGAAGAAATACAGAAATAACTCAGATTGAATGGGAGTGACCACAGCAGAACCCAGCAGGATTCAGGGATGTATCAGTCAGGGAGATCTTCTCTATCCAGCTGAGCAATCAAGGATTGAGGAGGAAACCCGTGGAAGCATTTGGAGATGGAAAGAGCCAGTGAAGCAGCGCTCACAGGGAGTGGGCAGGTAAGGACAGGTCCACCCGAGGCAGACACATCCTGAACATCTGCAGACAGCTGCCAGGCACCTCCTGACTCCATGGGAAAATCCATGGAGAGCTCACGGAGCTCCAGGGCAGCCCAAAAGCTCGGGCTGACTCAGATCTGCCCAGAGCTGCTTCAGGGATGAGCAGGGCACCGCTCCGAACCTCGAATCTCGGATTGCAAACTGCACGGGGGCACTGCTGCACACACACACAGAGCCCGAGCTCTTCCTGAGGCCGTGCCACTCCAAGGATGGAGAAACTCTACTCCAGTGTGAATTCTAAGGCTGATCCATGCTGAAGAGCTGCAAAGGAGAACAGTGGGAAGAGGCAGAAGTGGTCACTGTGTCTCTGCTCCACGCTCTGCTAAGGAAGTGTTTTCACTGGTGAAATAAAGACAGTAAACAGGTGAAGGGATTTAAAGAGAAAGATGGGCACAGACTTTTAGTAGGGCCTGCAGTGACAAGACAAGGGGGACTGATTTAAACAAATAGAGGGGAGGTTCAGAACAGATGTAAGAAAGATTTTATGGTGAGAGTGGTGAAACACTGGCACAGGGTGCCCAGAGCAGCTGGGGCTGCCCCTGCATCCCTGGCAGTGCCCAAGGCCAGGCTGGACACTGGGGCTGGAGCACCTGGGACAGTGGGAGGTGTCCCTGCCATGGCAGGGGTGGCACTGGCTGGGATTTAAGGTCCCTTTTAACCCAAACCATTTGATGAATCCTTCCAGGAGCACCAGGCCTGCGTTCTCCCACTTTCCACCCAGGAAATTCCCTCTGCTTTGGCTGAGCTTTCCCTGGAGTTCTGCCACCTCTTCCTTACAAGAAACAGGATCACAGCAGCCTCGGAGCCCAATATCCCAGATCAAGTGAGCAGAGAAAGGAACCAGAGCAGAAAACAGCAGGACAAAGCACTGGAAACACAGCATGTGAATTCCCAAGCACTGACCTGGAGCAGAAGGATGCTGAAGCTTGGCTCTGCTATTTTCCAGGAGCAGAATCCATATTTTACTGATTAAAAATGACTTAATCACCAATCTAAAGGCACTTTGGGCATAAACTCCTTCAGTGACCGTTCCAAACCACACACACTGGGGCTGTTCAGACAATGCAGAGCAGTTTGTAGAAAGGACTGACAACAGCCCAAAATAAAGGGACACAGGTGGGAAGGACCTCCTGGAGCAAAGAGCTTTGGATGTGCTCAGTTGGGAAGACAAAGTTTGGCTGATGGACTTCAGCAGGACTGCACCTGGGAGAAAGTCACACTATTAAGGTTATAGATGTGCCTAATTACCTCGATGAAATATGGACCTATTTGTTAATTTAAGTGAGCAAAGCAGTAAATCATGTTAAATACGGTGGCACTGTGGTGCTGTTCTGACAAAAGTGGATTTTGTGTAGAATGAAAAATTTCAGGTCGGAGTTGAGGGCTCTCCCCATTCAGAGGCACGTGCACACATCTTTCCCCCCTACAAAAACTATAATACAAAAGGTATTTTAAAAAAAATTGTTAAAAACACATTCAGTAATAAACATTAAACTCTGTGAGACAAGCAAGATATATATATATATATATATATATGCATATATTTACACACATTTTAAAACTAGACAATACATTTCTCTAATCCTTGTGATGTAAATCAATTAAATTCATTAAACCACGACAGAGAGTTTTAAATCAAAGAGAAGTTTTTAGATATTACTAAAACAAAACTATCAAAACAATACTGCAAAAACCAAAACAATAACGCAAAAGCCCTTGTGTGGAGGGTTTTCCACACAAGCAGGAAAATCCTCCCCACTGCATTTCTTTTCCTCTCTGTCACAAAAAGGCCCCAGAGACTCTAAATTTGACTCTTGATACCACTAGTCAGATCAGTTTATTAATTAAGACAAGGAACTTATTGGAATTTACTTTGAAAGACCACACAAGGTATATTATTAGAATAATTCCTTATAAAGAATAGAAACAAAAAAAAAAAAAAAAAGAAGGGTTTTAATTGAAATTCTTGTTATATTGGTGTCAGAGGAGGTTATTGCACCCACACTCTTACCTTACCCCACCCCTCTAGAAAGAAAAGGAGAGTTTTCTCAAGTTAAGGAATTTATTAAATGGAACAAAGAAAATAAATGGCAATCCCCTAAAATTATAACAAGAAAAAAAATTATAGAGTCATGGAATGCTTTGGGATGGAAGTGATCTTAAGACCATCTTGTTCCAAGCACCTTTCACTAGACCAGGCTTTTCAAAATCCCAGTAGTTCCAAGTTTAAATTATTTGAATTATTCTCCTACCTTGCAGTGCATTTGGACACGCTCAGAGCAAACCAGACGAGTAGTTTCATAACAGAATGACTGATGTTACACTTTAAAAGAGTTTTGAATTAATTTAAATTCACAGGACATCTTTTAAATGCCCCCTTTCTTTATCAGAGGGGTGCCCACAACATTTAGAAGCTCATGAGAAAGAGGTGAAAACTGAAAGCGATGCCCTTGATGCCTTGTGAGGCTGCCCTGGAGCAGAGGCTGGGCAGAGTCACAGAACAAAGCAGGGATTTATTCAAAGGATCTCCTCATGGATCCACCTCGGGCAGCACCAGAGCCCAGCCAGGGCTGCAGCCAAGAGGAACCAAAATGGTCCCAAAATGCACGAGCGCTCCCGGGGGCTCTCACTGGGATCAGCTCTGCTCCATTTGCACCTTGCAGTTCATTGTCCCATTCCAGCTTTAGCCCAGGCACTCCCATCCTGCTTGTTTTTCTCTCTCCAGCCCACGCTGTTTGTGCTCCTGGGCTGAGGTTTGGATCATTTGTCCTTGGTGCCCAGCTGGAGCAGGAATTGTTTTGTCTCCCAGCTCTGTGCAGAGAGCTCTCCATCCCCTGATATGGAGCCCAGACCCACACACTAAAGCAGCACAGAATGTGAAAAACAGAAAAGCCAAAACCTGAGGCATCACCCTGTGCTCACACAACTCCTGTGCAGTCCTTGTTCCCCTCCTCTGGTGCCTCTCCAAATCCCAGCCCTCGATCCCTGCGTCAGCCCTGGCTGGGTGTGGCTCTGGGAGCAGGAGGAGAGGGCAGGGAAGGAATTCCTGGGCCTGGAGGGGATTGCACAGCAGCTCAGGACAGCTCAGGTTTGGAACAGCCTGGCTGGAATCTGCAGGTGGCTCTGCCTCGCTGTAGCTCTCAGAGGGCTGAAATTTGGGGGTTCCATCAGCTCCATCCTCTCTCACTGAGGGCTCAAACCAAACATTTCAACCGTCTGAGAGAGAGAAAAAGCAAAGCCAAAGCAGCCTGAGCCTCGGGAAGGCTGATGATCCCAATCCCTGCCCACTCATTTCATACCCCAGTGAGAACTGGGTCCCCTTTTAAACGCTCAGGAGGCATGAGGGGAATTTTCCCAGGAATTTTGCTACTTTGGAGAGCAGCACCTCTGCTGGGGCCGTGCTGAGCGTGCCCTGCTCCACTGACACACGCAGCATCAGCCAGCATTGTGTCTAAAGATTATCAGGCTACACTGAATATTAATTCAGCCCTGTGCTTACAGAATGACAAACTCAATCAGTGAATTTATTGGAGACATATTTAAGAAGGGGTATTTATGGATTAGGCACAGATTTTAGAAATGAAATGGGAGACAATCTAACAAATCTATCAGGAATAAGATCAACAACTTAAAGTTTAAACCAATCATCTTGAGTATATATTTGAACTTGGATATGCAGATGTGGTGCACAAGTCCCAATGGTTCAGCAATACACTCAAAGGATCAACAGCCCTATAGACAGCTAAATTACTCGGAAAGCCAGGGAATTTATCAAACATGAATTTCAAAGTGGATTCTAGCCTGCAGGAAAAAATGGAAGTGCCCATTAATGTACATACAAAATAAATGTTGTCTGCAAGCTCATTCAACTATTTATTTTTGACACAGAACTGGCTAAAGATTTTTTAATTTACATAAAAAGGTACAAAGACTGCAACCCCTTTGATGGAAGAGATGGGAATAAATATCCTGCAAAAGAGGGTTTGTTTGTTTTTTAAAGAAGCACTAACAACCTCGCAGGTACCACACAAAGGAATCATTTACGCTCTTTCACATCTATTAGTGCATTATTTATAACTAACTCCAATTTGAGAACGTTGGCATTAAGTCTGTTTCTCACATGTAGAGGAAATTCTTACAAACTGATCATATATTATGGATGAAAATTGTAACAGCTACACTGAAACTGGTTAAAGCAGACACGCCTGAATTCCACGAACACTGGAGGAGGATGGAGCCCTTCCCAACTTAGGTACTGCCCAACTGTTTCTTTATTTCACTGACCAAACCAAAAAGAAAAAATGAAGTTAAATTTGTGCATTGCTGACAGAACCTTTATTGAAAAAAAAAATTTGCTTTAAGATTAAAAAAGAAATAAAACCCATTGAATCATCCACAGGCCTTTCCAAACTAAGACCCTGCTTTGATTGTATAAGGGGAGGGGCTGAGCATCATTAAATCAGAACAAATTACACATAAATTATACAGGATAAACTTATGGTTACAAATGTTAAAATAAAATTCATATTTCACCCCTAAATGAAATAATCTTAATCCTCCTAACACCTTTAAGATGTGGCCTATTGCCCAACACAAACTTGCCAAAATTGGCATTCAGAAGAACCCTCTTTCAGAAGAAACTCATTAACTGTGTTGTAATTCATGGGATTTATACCTTCAGTCTTGTGACTTGGGGAGTATTTTTAAAGCCTCAGACACTTGAACCAAGTTGGTGTGTTGGTCTCTCTGCTTTCACTGAGGTTTAGGTTAAGTCTTAACTCTTTTCTGAACCAAACCCCACATTAAGAAGGCTTGGAATTCTTAACAATATCAGATTTCACTCTTAGTTGTTAAAGCTTCGTGGCTGACAATGCTGTGTTGCAGAAAAATTGAATGGCAAATAAGTTTTTTTTTTAATTCTCATTCAAAATCCTCCTTCCATTCCAAACGGGATCCACTGGCCAGGATCTGCTGGAAGGCCCTGCCACTGCTTCCCCTGCCCCAGGCTCCCTCAGGCCAGCAGGGAATGAGACAAAACTTCCCAAAAGTGTAATTTAGCTGTTGAAATTCTTCATGATTTGGAGTAATTAGGCCATGCTACAAATGGTGTTGGACTTTAAAGTAGCCCAGTTCTTCAACTGCACTGAAATGGAGTAAAAGCAGAAGGAAGGGGGTGAATTAGAGCAAATATCCTCAATACCAGTCTGCACATCAAACCCACGGGGGGGAGCAGAACACTTTGCAGGACACTGCAGCCTCCTCTATGCAAGAGGGATTAAATCTGAATTAAAAAAAAAAAAAATCACACAGGAGACTCTCATGATTTATTTGTTGTCCTCATAACCAGAGGATGTTTGCTGACATGTTAAAGTCCTCACCATAGTGGAAGGTGTTTGTATATAGGTCCTGAGATGGAGAAAAAATGCTTTATTACTTTATAATACATCACACATAATAAATATTTGTTTAACAAAGCCTGCCTGAACTTCCTGCATTAATCAAAATTGAACGTGGCAGGACTTGTATGATTAACTCAAAAGCCATATTCCAAATGATAAATAAACTAATATTAACCTTGTGTGTTCATTAATAATGCAAGTTCTCCATAGTTCACAAACACAACTGATACAGTTAATTGAAGGTTCACATTTGTAAAATATTCATAATTACAGTTTCAATGTTCTGTTCACTCAGGATCCAACCTAATAAAAATCACATTCCATGTGCTCTTCAAATTTAAACCCACCACTCCTCTTCGTTAGACTCCTGATGTGATGCAACACGGAAATAAACATCACTGCCTGCTCCTAGGGGAGCAGTTCTGGAATTCAGAAGTTCTGTCTCAGCAGAGATTTCACCTTTGGTCCCCAGTTTCTGCGACACTCACTCTGGTAGTCCAGAGACTTAAAAACTTTTTGGTATTGGCAGCTGCTCTGGGAATTCACCCTGTGCCAGGGCTGCCCACCCTGCCAGGGAACAATTCCTAATTCCCAATATCCCATCCATCCCTGCCCTCTGGCACTGGGAGCCATTCCCTGTGTCCTGTCCCTTGTCCCCAGTCCCTCTCCAGCTCTCCTGGAGCCCCTTCAGGCCCTGGCAGGGCTCTGAGCTCTCCCTGGAGCTGCTCCTCTCCAGGTGAGCACCCCCAGGTGTGCCAGCCTGGCTCCAGAGCAGAGGGACTCCAGCATCTCCATGGCCTCTTCTCCAGCAGGTAAACACAATGTAAATGTAAATGCAAATTTAAATGTAAATGTAAATGTAAATGTAAATGTAAATGTAAATGTGTCCTTTTAAAAACCCCACAAAAACCCCAAACAACAATTAAAAAAGGCAACAAAAAACCACTACAAAAAAAAAAAAAAAACCCAAACAAACGGACAAAAAAAAACAAGCTCAAGATCCTACAAAATAAACAAATAAACCCCCAAATTCCCATTTCTTACTCACAGGTGTTTTGGGAACAGGACCAGCAGAGTTTTTCTGCCCAGCAGCAGCTCCCAAAGGGTCACGAGCCAGACTGACCAGAGGAGTGTCCGAGCTCAGCCTGGTCCATGAGTGGTCCACGTGCCACGTCCAGCCTGGCAGCTGCTTTTGCTTTTTGACCTCCACAAGCCAGTTTTGCCTCCATTTATCCCATTAGGAGAATGAACAGCACTGGGAAATCCTCTGGGACTGGGAAATGAACCTGGATCAGTCCTGAAGTGGGCCAGACTTGGGAAGAGGTTTTAAATGCGTCACCAAACCCCAGGAATGACTGATGGCTCTGGGTGAGGGGAATCTCCAGCTTTCACTGCAAATATTCCCTTACACACCACCCAAAATCCTCTCTGCCCACTCCTCTCCGAAGTACGGCTTGGTAAATAATGTTAATGAACAATTTGGGCAAAAAATGTTTGCTTTTGAGCCAAACTCTGTGGTTACTCTGTGCTCAGAAGCCAAGTGTGGAGCTGGTTATAAACCCCGTACACAACCTGTGGTGAAGCAGGGCCTTTGTGCTTGCAAAGTGCAAGCAAATCACACCTACAATCCAAACATTCAGCATTCTCTCTCCAGAAAAAAAAATGGAATATTTGCTTTGAACCCGTGTGTTTTCTGCCTCTACGAATATCCCCGACAATAAATTCTTTCATGAGATCACTAATGTAAGAAGTTGTAAAGTGAGCAACCACGATGCCAACCCAAATGAGGCTTAAAATCTGAGTGAATACTCAGGTGGAAAGTGCTTGGGTGAGAGAAGCTGCCCAAAATTTTGGCTACACACTGTTGGTCTGGGCACACATGTGATACCCATGATTTTTTTTTATTTTTTTTTTTTTTTTGCACGGACTGTCTTTAATGCATTAATTCTGTGAAAGTCATCACACCCATCAGCATCCAGAGCAGAGGCAGAAACACAAGTAAATGCCATCCTCACTGCACCATATTTTATGCCTTGTTTTTATTTCCTTGCCTTGCCTTTCAGTGTAAACAGTAGGTGTTGTTCTAAGAGGTCACTTTTATGTGCTGGTGCACCACTGAACTGTTTAGGTTTAAAATGACACTACTGTTTAAGACCCAGTAATTTTCAGAATGTCTGATTTACTGCTCTGGCACTCTATAAGCCTCATTTCATACCTCCAAGAATGAACTAGTCAAAGTGTTAAATAAACATGAAGTATAAGGCTTGTTTTCTTTCCAAAAGTGCAAGCACTGTGTTACTCTAATGATTAAATATTGTTCAAATATACAACTGAGTGACTGGTTTCACAGTCGATTCTTTCCCTCCGCTTCATTTTATGTATTAATTATTTTGTGTTCAGACAAAAGCTTTAATTAAGAAGCATAAAGAGTTTCTGAAGAGTGAAGAAGTAATGGTTTTATCTGCATTAAACTGATTATAAACAGTTATTTCTGAAGGAAAAAGGCATCAGGGACAAAAAAAAAAAAAAAAAAGAAGAATAAAAATCTTAGCTAAGCTGAAATCTGTTAGAGATGGAAAGAGCTGATCCTGTCCCACACTCCAGCACAGGCATCCAGAGGGTGCAGGGCAAGGTAATCCCATTTACTGACCCCAAATGTTGTGTCCTGAGCCCCACAACCCCCAAAATGCCCAACATGCAGGAGCTCAGGGGTGCTCACCCCTGTTAAGTTCAGCTCTGAACAGGGGAGTGGAGGCACTGGTGCATCCTCTGCCCCCCTTCCTACAGCTCAACCCCAAAATCCCTGAGGGATTTCGTAGCCAAGACCCTTGGGATGTATTTAAAACTCAGAATATTTAGCAAAGCATCACCAGCCGTGATGTGCCCGAGATACAGGAGAAATAGAGTTACCTCGTGTGATTCTGTGAATCCTAAAGAAAATTCACTGATGGGAACGGGGCCCTAAACCAGGCCCTGGCTCCAACACAGCTTTAAAAGCCATTTTAGGCAGGAGATTAGTAAAACTTTTTAATGCAAAGTAGCACAGGTCATTAAATCCTCCCAAGGTCTGTGCCATAGCAACAACCTCTCACAAATCTTAGAAGAATCAGCAAGAGGATGAGCCCAAGAGGGAAAGGTGCACATGAGACAGCTTCAGTGAAATCCATCCTCCAGGAAAAGGGTTCCAGGCTGGTGCTTTCTGTGTTCTTAAACGTAGGATTTGGAGAAAATGTACTTTTTTATGTTCATGTCAAATAAAAAAGGAAAAATATTAGAGAAGGGAGAAATAGCGTTGAATAGTCAAATAGAGGATATTTTGAATTTTAAGGGCAAGACAACACATCCAATCCGTTTGCCATTGCAGACCTGATCTCAAACTCACTCAGGTTTGTTGGAAGTCATTCCTCTGCCTATAAAGCACTGGGTATCCAAGCCTTTTTCTGGGAATTAAAATGATGGGCGTAGAGTCAGAGAACATTACAGAACAACATTAATGGCCACTGTAATTCCTTCATTTACAGCCCCATTCCCACGTGCTGATAAATTTGCCAAAGCTCCTCTCAGCCTGACAAGCTCCCTTCTGGGTGGTGCCTTTGGCAGCCTGGATTTATTGGAGCTTTTGCCTCTTGCATTGATCAGCAGAGTTTCCAATCAGGGTGGCTCCCTGGCTGCCAGGAATCGCTCAGGGGGTGGAAAACATGGATAGGACACGTTTTAGGAGGGGGCTTGGCACTGCCTGCGTGGACTCCATCACCTCAGAGGTCTTTTCCTGCCAAAATCACCCTGTGATTCTGTGAAACAGAGCCCTGTGCTGCCCCTGCACCCGGTGCAGCACCTCCAAACAAGAGGATGCTGAAGCTGCTCAATGGAAAATTTTCTAGAGTTGAAAGTAGGACTTGAAATTTGGCAGAAAATTGGCCTGTCAGTCAGTAATTTGATTTTTGGGCAGATTTGTGCAGGAAGTCAAGGAGAAGAACGAGTTTTTGGTTGGTTGATAAATTTTGGTGTGCCAGGCTCAGCATCTTTGCCAACTTTGTGCCTGCTCAGACCTCAACAAGAGCAGAGGAGGTGTAGAAAAAGTCTTGTGGTTTGCATCACAGATTACAGGTGATCCTTAAGGAATCACAGGGACCTTAAATCCCACCCAGTGTCACCCCTGCCATGGTAGGGACACTTCCCACTGTCCCAGGTGCTCCAGCCCCAGTGCCCAGCCTGGCCTTGGGCACTGCCAGGGATCCAGGGGCAGCCCAGCTGCTCTGGGCACCTGTGCCAGGGCCTGCCCACCCTCCCAGCCAGGAATTCCTTCCCAAAATTCCATCTAAATCTACCCATTTTCAGTTTAAAGCCATTCCCTGTGTCCTGTCCCTCCCTGCCTTGTCCCCAGTCCCTCTCCAGCTCTCCTGGAGCCCCTTCAGGCCCTGGCAGAGCTCTGAGCTCTCCCTCTATCCCTGTCCCCTTCATTTGAAGTCATTCCCCTCTCCTGTCACAACAGGCCCCCAGACTCCATCCCTCTGCTGCACGCAAGCCCAGCCCACTGGCACAAACCTACAGAGGTTCTCCTTCCTCAGATTTCTGTCTTGGTGGTCTGAAATCAGACCCTCAACGTCATTTGAATGTCGGGGCTTTGCTGCAGTTTAATTCCTTTTATTAACAGTCACATCCTGCTGCTCTGACACCACTGAAGGCAGAAGATCTGCAGGGAAATGTAGAATCAAGAGCCATAAGACACTGGGTTACAGTTCAGGAGAATTTGCAATTTAAGTATATGATGGCAGAAAAGGATGGAGATGTGTTGTGAAATGAATCATTTCTCCAGCCCATCTGCAGGCCGGTTAATTAAAGCCACCAACATTCTACAAAAAGAAAAAAATCCAAAAGACGACAAAATACAATTATCAAGAGAGTGTTTCCTATTGTTAAACCAATTTGTAACCATTCTCCAACCCTTAAAAATAAAGGGACAAATAAATAATTAAATGAGAACAAGTGGTGAAATTAATAAATAAATGAGAAATAAATAAGTTTTTAAGTAGGTATCCGTAGCATTGTGCTGGTGCACAGCTGGTCTGAATGAGCTCAAGCACAGACCTGTGGCTTGAATCCTTCCTCTGAGAAAACCCCTAGGTGGTGGAACCTACAGTGATGCAAAGTACTTGTCCATGTAAAAGTGGAGATAATTCCACTGGAGAAAAATGGCAAAAAAATCAGATCAATTGGGAAAAAAAATTGGATCAATACATTGTTCAATGTTTTCCATAATATTGAGACTTTTCTACAAAACATTCAGGAAAAAAACAAGTTTTGTTCCCAGCAAACCTTCCTTTTTCAGGAAGCAGCATCTGAAAAAATAAACAGGAAAAAAAAAATGCATCATAAGATGCAGAGAGTGCTGGGGATGTTATCCCAGGCTGGAAAAATCTTGGAGGGAAGTTTTAAGTGCCCTACCTGATGCAATAAAACTCCCAATACAGTGTGTCCAGAACTTTGTGCTCTTCATTTAACAAAAGGCAGTGCCACAGATAAATATCAGAAGAGATTTGTTAATGCTGCACTATTGGCAGCTAAAAACAGATCACGGCGCACTGGCAGACTGAACAACTGCCAACCTGTAATAAATGGATGGCTCAGCCTAAGGATTTACTGCCAGTGGGGGGAAAAGGGAGAGTGATGGGAACAGAAATAAACTGAGAGAATTGAAGAAAACACAAAATTTCTTGCAGGCTTCCTTCAAGATACAAATTGGTTGGCAAGAGCCAGGGGAGAGAAGGAGAAATCCCTACAAATCCAAAGAATGCTGTTGGGCTCCTCCTGTGCCCAGACCCCTGTGCTGCAGCAGCACCCATGGGCAAGGCATCCCAAATAATGATAAAAAATTTTAAAACTCTTTTTTTCCCTAGATAACAACTGTTCTAACTGGCTTTTCTGCCTTAGTCATCACAGGCAGAGATGTGTAAATGCCTCACACAGATGTGCAAGAGGATGGGCTAAATGGGAGAGACCCCAACACCCACGGCCAGGGCTGGTCCTTTGGACTTCTCTGCACCCTTCAGGCCTTGTGCTGCAAGGCTTTAATTGGATTTAAGGCTTCTCCAACTTTTCCAAAGGCTCACCTTCGATTTTTTTGGCATCCAAAGAGCCTCTTGGGACAAGAGGAACAGGCAGCAAGGTTCACCTGAATATGAGGAAAATCTTCTTCCCTGTGCAGTGACCAAGCACTGAACAGAGCCCACAAAGGGTGTGGAGACTCCTCACAGGAGATATTCCAGAATTCTCTGGACACAATCCTGTGCCCTGTGCTCTGGGATCACCTTGCTTGAGCCGGGGTTTGGGACCAGGACACCCCGAGGGATCCCTTCCAACCTGACCCATCCTGTGAGCTCTGTGTGCTGTGGGATGGATAAAGCTGAGCCTCTGCTCTAACGAGCCAAAAAATGCTGATGCACCATGGTAAGTTTGAAAATATTCACCACCAAAGCGCCTTCTCCAGAATTCTGTGATTTGGAATTGTGCTTCCATCATCACCAGCCTTGGTGGAGAAAGGTTTGGTCACAGGGCTCTGCAGGATAAGGAGAGGGATTTGTGGCAGAGATGTATTTGTGGGCATATTCTGACTGTATTTTCTAATATTATTATAGAAAAAGCATCTAAATGGTCTGGAGAGAGGCCACCACTGACTTGAACCTGATTGTCCACTCACAGGGGTGTAATTGATAGAGCAGCACCTGCATATGAGTGATAAAAGGCATTTTATTTTCCTACAGCATTAACTATCCCCAGCAGCTGCAAATTTCTGTGTGGCCCATTATTGATCCTCATACACACAATAACAATAATTTCAGGGCAAAAATTCAGGGCTGAAGGTATCAACCTGAGCTGAAGTCCCAGAGAAGAGGATCAGTCTATGGAGAGTCTGGAGCAGCACTAACAAGCCCAGCTAATTCTATATAGAACAGAAAAAAAAAAAAAAAAAAAAAAAAAAAAAAAGGGAGAAAGTCAAAAGGAAGAAAAAGTTTCCCAGCAAACTGAAAGATATGAACTTGATAATTACTTGGAACCAAATTAATATCAGGATGGCTGCCATTATTCTCTGAGGACAACCATTTCATCTATTGTGCAGGTGTACCCTCCAAGAGTGGATCATGCTGATGAAAGACTGAGAGAATTTCAATGACACCTTGAGGGATCTTATGAATAAAATATCAAAAAATGGACATCTCCTTTGTATAGGAAGATTTTAATGCAAAAACGGTAACAGGTTTATAAGTTACACCAAGAAAATAAGGAAGGTTTATTCTGTCTTTGGCTGGAGACAGACAGATATTGCCCAGTCAAAGTTTTTCATAACCACAAGAGACTCTTCTTTCAAACACTCAACGTTAGCTCTGTGCCGGACTCTTCTAAGCAGATTAACAACACACTCGTAAACCAACAAAACTGAGAAGTGACCCTTTCTCCTCCAAGCCCTGAAAATCAGAAAACTTTCACAAGAAAACCGCTTGCACTCGCAGTCAAATCTCCACAGGGCACGTTACAGAAACAGGAAACAGAGAGCAAAGCACGGCAAAAGTGGATTTATTACAAATTGGAATAATTTCCTTGTCCTTAAGGAAGGAGAAAACAGTGATGTAGGGGAACAAACTTAGAAAACCTACACCCAAATTAATGCTAAAGACATTAACCTGGCTGAGTGACCTTTTGCATGCCAGAGTTTTCATCAGTGTGTCATGCAGAAGTGATGCACGTCATAAAACCATGGAATTGCACAGTGGTTTGGGTTGGAAGAGAAAAAATCACATGATCACACAATCAATAAGATTGGAAAACATTCCCAAGACCACTGAGTCCAACCTGTGGCCAATCCCCACCTTGTCACCCAGACCAGAGCACTGAGTGCCACATCCAGGTGTTCCTTAAACACCTTCAGGGATGGGGACTGCACCACCAATTCCCTAGAGAATCCATTCCAAGACCTAAAAGATCATCTCATTCCAACCCCCTGCCATGGTCCAGGTGGCTCCAATCCCCATGGCCTGAGGCCACGGACACCTCACTGTTCCCATTCAGGGAGGGACAGTGACACAGAGGGCTTTGCTGAGGGCTGGTGAGGGACAGGTAGTGCTGGACAGAGGGAAAGTGCAGAGCAAAAGGCCTTGGGGATATTTTGGGTTGGTACAGCTGGGCTGGAGAAGAAGGATCCACAGTGATGAGGGCAGGACAGGAGCCAGGTAGGGAAGGATGCTAATTGATGTTAATTGAAGAGGAAGGACAGCTTGACATGAGGCCATGTGGAAATCAGAAGCCTCTCCTGTTGAGAAGAGCAGAGATGTTCACCTGTGAACCTAAAAGAGCCCTCAAGAGCAATCCCCATGGCCATTGTGAAATTATCATCTGCCACCACCTTCCATAAGGGCTGAAACTCTGCCCCTTCAGGCTGAAGCTCTCAGGAGGGCAGTGGAGGGGAGGACAAGATAGGAAGGGCTGGAGAGAAACTCCCACAGGGCATCCTGGCACAGCCAGCGTGGGATGGGCAGTGAGAGATGGTGCTCTGGGACCAAGCCCCACTCACAAGGGACGCTCTCCAGTGTTCCCTCTGGACACCTGGGGCAGGTGCACGGGATGATGGCAAGGAAAGGGAGAGCCCTGTGAGGATGGCACTGGCCAGGGTACAGAGAGGAGTGGAAAGCCATGGAATCACTGCCAGGGCACTCAGGAACCACAGAGGGCAGGGGAAACTGCCCCTGGCACCACCAGGAATCTCTGCTTTAAGGTCACAGTTAGGGCAGTGGTCACAGGGTGCCTGGGGAGCACTCCCAGGCGCAGGGTGGGATTGTTGGGGTGTCCTGAGCAGGGCCAGGAGTCGGGCTGGATGATCCCTGCCCATCCACCTCAGGATATTCCACGAGCCTGACTCGTTTTCCTGGATGACATCACCTTTTCCCAACGCCAGTAAAACCCCAGGTAGCCCAGGAGGGGCTGTGCCTCCCCCTGGGATGCTGCCCCAGGCCTCGTGTGCTGCCGGGCCCCTCGGCATGGCACAGGGCTGCCCATCTGCGTGGCAGAGCCTTGCCTGGCAGAAGCTGTGGAGGTTCAAGGGTGTTTCACTAGCACAGCTTATTGGGGACTGCATTTTCTCCAGGGTACAAGCCAAGCTCTACATCAAAGCCTGATTGAGCAGAAAATATGTGCTAATGTTCACAGCAGTACTCTATTATAGTATAAGTATGCTTGTAAATATTCACTACATGTTATTACGCCATTTGAACCAAGAATATTGCAGGGTTAAAGGTCGGCCCTAATGCTCTCTCAGGAGGCAGCAGTTTTGAATATAACCAAATGGGATAATGGTCAGGAATACCCAGAGGGGGCAATGTAGCACATCGTAAAGAATTGTGCTGTGAGTTTTAAGTTTTCAGGACAACAAAGATGCCAACGAGATGGCTCATAAGCAGTCATTATTAATGGAATGACAAGGGTAATGTTAAGCAGGATGTCTTTACTATAATAAATCTTGTCCCTGCGCCATTAGTAGTCCTTACAACTGCAAATAGCAGTTAGGTTATAACCTAACATGGCAGAATTTTATCCTCTCAATCTCTAATGTATTTTATAATGCTGTTAAAGTCAGGGATAGCAACTGTTTAAGCTCACTTAATCTGTGAGAAGTTTAAACACGAATTTTAAATGCGAAATCTGCTTTGATAGTAGTTTCTCTTAATTAAATAGATGAAGTAGCTTTTTCTAAGCATACACTGGGCTGTACTACAGGGTCTGGGGAGCACTGGTGAATTTAAAACATTAAATAATTTCCTTCAAATGCAACTCTTGCATTCTAAAAATATTGACAGCTTTTATCTCAATTTTAAAAGCTATTTCTAAATTAATTCATGGATTCTTGTTACAATACTATGATTTTCCAGTTTGGAAATAAATTGCTATTTTTTTTTCCTTGAAATGATCTTGTTTGGGCAGATAAGAATCTTTTCTCTTCTCTTCTCTTCTCTTCTTTCTTCTCTTTCTTCTCTTCTTTCTTCCTTCCTTTTCCTTTTCCTTTTCCTTTTCCTTTTCCTTTTCCTTTTCCTTTTCCTTTTCCTTTTCCTTTTCCTTTTCCTTTTCCTTTTCCTTTTCCTTCTCATTTCCAAATTCCGATCTCAACACAGAAAAGAAAATCAACAACTCTTTCCAAAAAAATGTCTTAATTTCAGATTGACATTTTATGATCACTTAGAGTCTGATCCAAGGACAATACAGAACTTTCCAAATCTTTCTTCAAGTCATTGTCAAAGTAGGGATATGATTTTAAGGACTAAACAAATAAATAAATAAATGGAATGGTATTACAGAAGAGCAATTATTCATCTTAACATATCAAATTTGGCTATGTTAAATGGATACTGAATCTTAGCTAACCGTTTTATAAATATTTAAACAGCTTCACTGCGAGCTATCCATTTCACCTGCTTTGTTTTCCTCCTGCTGGTCTCCCAGAAATAGCTGTGGAAAGAACCAGCTCCATCAGCTCAGGGTGCCACTGTGGCAGAGGCGGTGCTGCTGCGGGATCGATGGAACCCAGAGTATTAACCAGGAGTCAGCAGAGTCTTAATCAATATCATCCGGCCCATCTCCAACCACTCTGGTGCTCAAAGCACTCCTTGACAGCTTTTCTCTTGTGACAACTGTCAGGAAGGCCACCGAGCTTCCACGTGACTAATCTGGAGCTCAGCAAAGTGAAGGGATCTCAACGGGTCTCGCACAAAACCCACCAGTGTTCATGATGTATTTCACCTGGTAGCAAAATTCTGTTATTAAATAGTTGGGTATGCAAAGGACTTAAAGAGCCAAGGGCAACGCAGGAAAGTCCCAGGGATAAGGAAATAGCTTCAGCTAGAAGCTCTGTTATCCCTAATGGCTGAGGATCACCTTCCCCCAGTGATCACTGTGTCAGGAAGGTTCAGCTCCTCCCACTGTAAAAGATCTTCATTGTGACCTTTATTTCTAGAAACCAAAAGAGCAGAGACATGTTAATGCCCCGTTTCTTCACCCAGCTCCTGGCACTTCATGGAGCATCTCTCAAGCCCAGATGAGTGGCCAGGGCCCAGGAGAGCCACAGGACCCACATCCTCCCTGTCTCCTGCCAGGACAAATCCCCCTGGGGACAATAAGACATTTGCTTTCCTCCACAACAAACGATGGCCACACCATCATTCTGAAAGCTTTGGGTTCAAACCATGGCAATATATCAGGGCATATTAATGTAATTTTAAGTTGTTGTTTTTTTTTTTTTTTTAATTTTCCAAAGTAGGACGCACACAAATAGCACCAGCTCAATACCCTTATTGAATTGCCAAAGAAGTCGAGCCATTTTAACATCAAGGACACGCTACCAAAGCACACCACAAGTTCGGTGCAAGCAGCAAATAAAGGAATTTGGCCTCCTAGAAGTGATTTCCAGCAGGCACCATCGCTCCCCAGGTTGTTAGTGCCCCTCTCCCATCTCAGGGCAGGTGTGGCAGGAGCAGGGACACAGCCCTGGAATCAGCAGGAGCTGAGGATCCTCTTTTCCCACCCAAATGCAAAGCAGAGCTCGGAGTGCTCGAGAGGTCTGCTCTCTGGTGAGGTTCAACATTAAGATGTGACAAGCTCCTTATATACAAGAGGATAAATGATATGCAAAGTCCATACTCTTTGTTCTGACAAGTGTCCAGAGGGAAAATTCTGGAGATAAAGCTGTAGCTTTCTAAGGCACCGGGGTAGGGTGGGCAGAATGAAGATTTTATCAAAGAAGTTGAGCATTGAAACACTGAAAAACACCACATTGCTTTCTCCTGCCCCTTCCCACTCCCATCAGTGTCCTGCCCTTACCTCCCACAGCAATCCAGAATCATTCCAGTCCATTGGGAGGGGCTTTTTTAGTTTTTTTTTTTTTTTAATATAACTAAATATATATAGGAAGAGATCAGCACATAAAGAGGTTTTTTTTTCCCCTCTGAGGAGACACTCAGAGGGAAGAGCTGGGGTTGGCCCTGCCTGGCCCTGGTGTCACCTGGAAAGACCAGCCTGTGCTTCCCAGTGACCAGTGCTGGGGCAGACACCTCACTGAAATCCCTGCGATGGGACAGAGGGGGAGAAAATAACAGACAGATTCAGGAAAATGGCTAAATAAAGACTGGAGATGTCCACTGGGGTGTGAAGGCTTGGATATGTCCAAAATTCCATCCAGAAAAGAAACCAGCACAGATTTTTTACCCTGCTCTGTTTTAGCAACGTGACTCCTTTAGGTGGATAGATAGAAATATATCATATATATCATATATTTCTCTCAATATATAGATATCTATATATACATATATAAAAATATATCTGTATATTTATATAAAAATTTATATATATTTTATATTTCATATGTAAATACATATATTATATAATACAATGTGTGTGTATATGTTGATATTTTACATATATAAATATCATTATCTATAAAATATGTAATATTAAGTGTTATCTAATATGATGAACATAACATATACAGTCTCACTCCAGAGACAACAATTCTAAAAGCTTCTCCACTTGTGCTGTGAACGCTGCAATTCCCCACTGCTAAACTCTGGTGGACTTACAACACATCAAAAGTGAGCGCTTATTGAAATAAATTTGGGCATTTTTGTGGCTGCTCCATCCCTGGAAGTGTCCAAGGCCAGGCTGGATGGAGCACTGGAAATCCTGGCCTGGTTGAAGATGTCCCTCACCACAGCAGGGGTGGAATAAGAGGATCTTCGAAGACCTTCCATCCCAGACCGTTCTGAGATTCTGTGGTTTTACAATTTCTGAATCAAACCCAGGGATCTGTAATACTTTTGTTGCCCTTGGGATGATTTTGGTAGCAGGGAAGGGATAAATCCAGATGTAAAAGAAACAAACTGTTGATTAAGAGCTCAGCGTGGTTCTCATGTAAATACGATGTAAACATTAAAATTCACCCTTAACTCTGTTTACCTCCAAAGTGTAGAGCTCATCAATTATTAGGCATTGTTTTAATGCACACACTATGCCCCCATAATATGGCAATAAGTCCCAAAGACTTATGTAAAATATCTCTTTTTTAATCATGTCTAGTTTCATAGACAAAAGTAATCACTAAAAAGCCAGTGGCTACAAAAACTGCAAACAAAATGAACCTTTAAAAGCTAATGACTTAAGGGTGATTTTACAGACATATAAAGTATGTTAGGAGCTTACACTATTTGTCATTAACACATATTTTGAAAGCTCGGCTAATATAATGTGACACAAAATTAGTCAAACACAATTCATGCAATATTGTTTAATTTTACTCCTCATTTAACTTGGTTTTAAGCAAAATCATTATGTCACATGATAACGTTCACTTGAACAAGAAATATTTTATAATGGTGTCTGCGTTTCGAAATGAGTTATTAGGAGCTACATGCTGAACACATTCTTAACTATGAAAACTATAAAGCTAATAGCTTCATCATATTTTGACAACATCTACATACTTTATGCATTATTTACAAGAAAGATATAAAATGAAACTACTGAATATCTCGCACCATACTTCACAGTCATAGTTAACTGGTTAAAAATAAAACACATTTATCTTCTGCCGGCTCTAGATTTGCATAGGGATATTTGCATACCATGTTGCAATGTGCTCTTAATGTAAAATTTAACCTTTGTACTTTCCCTCTGATGTGGAAGGTATACTCATTAAGTTAAAAATAATGGTAAAAATAAGTCTGCTAGTGATATACTTTCCATGAATGATTCCCCTGAGTGGTGAGGAAAGGTAAAATGTGGGTGGGAAAATGTTTAATTGAATTAACTCCTCATTTCCTATATTTTTATTTCAAATTTCACCAGCAGAGCAATTGGAGCGGTATTTGTCAAACACACAGGTTCTACCTTCAGTGCTGGGGCTCTCAGTGTCCTTCCATCCTGCGTGAGGAGGTGCATTTCTAGGTGCAGATGGAGGCCTAAATCACAGAATTGTGGAATATCCTGAGCTGGAAGGGACCCATAGGATCATCCATTCCAGCTCCTGGCCCTGCACAGACACCCCAAAATCCCACCCTGGGCATCCCTGGCTGCGCTGTCCAAACCCTCCTGGAGCTCTGGCAGCCTCGGGGCCGTGCCCATTCCCTGGGGAGTCTGGGCAGTGCCAGGGGGGGAAAGAACCTTCCCTGATACCCAACCAAAACCTTCCCTGACATCTTTTAATTGCATATCCGATTGCTGAGTGTCAGCACTGCAAAAGGACCGTGCCCCAGGCCAGCAGTGAGGAAAGGCTTTGTTGGAGTTGAACCCTGAGACAGAGTTTATACCTCTCCAACTTGCTCCACTTCTCTACAACACCTAAGTCCATAATGCCACTTTTGTCCCCTCTCCAAACAGAGTTACTTCTCAGTAGCTCCTAAAAGAAACAAAACTTCTAAAAAAAAAACCCTAACTCCTAAAAGGAACAACCCCATTTTTGGCTGCTCCTCATTGGGGTGATGTTTTAGAGTTAAGATGTCACCTTTTTGTATGCAAAGTGTACCGATATCAGTGACCAGCAGAGCCTACGTCCCATCAGAGCTTTGTTTCATACTCTGAGAAAATACAGATGAATCTGCTGAACGCTACACAGCAGTTCTGCCACTTAATGGCTCCCAAGCAATTAACGGCCACACCTTCTATATTTTGCTTTCCAAAAAATTCATGTGAGTAACTCCCTGCAATGCTGCTTCTGTTACCTGCTGCTGGTTCCTTCTCCATTCCAAAAGAAAACCCCTTTGTGTGAAGGAATTCTGCGTGAGCTGCTTACGCGCGGTAATTGGCCCATTATTTTTTCCCTTTTTAGGGCAGATCTCGCATTGGCGTTTCTGTGCGCTGACCCACCAACGACCTCCACCGTTGACCTCAAAGGACTACTTTCTCTTTTGGTAAGAGATAATTCAGTCTCCCTGCTCTGCCTCCTGGGCACAGTCAAAATTATGTGTGGTGATTCTGCGGCGTGGGCTCCTGTCTGCTAAGGACTGAGCGAACACCGCGACATGCAATTAATTCAGGACCTCGGGATGGCCTTGAATGGCCCCTCCTCTACAGGGAACGGCTCCCGCCACGCCGCCCTCTCCCCACAGAGCCCTCACCTCTAATAAACATGAGCAGGAGCATTCAGAGGATATGTAAATGCATTAATTTTTTATAAAACCGGTTAGTGAGCACCCGGTGCCCGCCGTCAGCGCCGTGGCCCAGACACGGGGCAGTGATGCTTTGCCGCCGCTGCGAGGAAGATTGGAGAGCCCCAGAAAGTTTTAACTAAATAGCAATAGGCTAAATTTCCAGCCAGGAGCAGGGCAGGGATTCAGGATTGGAGTTCTACTTGTTTACTGCCTCATCTGGCCCTGGCGGTGATGGTTCTTGTAAAAGATCCTCAGCGAGGTAAATAAAAGCGTGGAGCCCCAACAACGGGCTGTTATTGCAGCAGCGAGCAGAGGTGTACAGAGCAGGAAATAACTCTCCCAGGGATAAATTACATGTGATGAGGGCCAAAAGAATACAGCTCCTATTTCAGGAAGTCTTCCAGGCAAAAGCAGAGATTTGGCAGTTTTAGCGTTCCTTTCAAGACAATACACGTACACCAAAAACATTACTCTTCACAGAGTACCCCAGAGGCCTTTCCAATCATCTGGATGCTCGCAGTTATTCCATTCCCTCAAATTCAACACAGATCTTCTTTATTAATTTTAATTTGTCATCAATAACCTGACAGGCTCTCTTTCGGCAAGAAATACTGTATTAACTGTTTCACTCACTGTGGCAGCTATTAAAAATGTGATAATGATTAGCAGTAATGAGGTCAAATAGAATAATGTGAGTATAAGTTGCTACCAGCGAAATATATAACACAAGAGGATTTATTATGTTCACTTGCTGAAATGTAATTTAAAAACAGGATATTACCACCTGCTATGCTGGCTCATAGGGTTATCCAGATCATTTAAGCATTTCCTGCTAATATGTTTATTTGCTTCTGGCAGATATTACCACTACTGTATTTCAAATAACTACACTTAAAACAAAGTTAATTGTTCCTATCTCCTTAATATAAATATGATTATGTAAAGCGATGATTAGATGACTAGCTGGTAAACAGAATTATTTGAGCATCAGTATCAGTCAGGATAAAAATGGTGCATGAATGTTGAGAGTTGTGGGCAATAAATCAGCTCTGGGAAAAGCAGATCTCCAGTGAAGAAACTTTGTGTAGGTGCTAAGGGGAGGTGAGGAAGGGCTGTGCTTTAAATATCAGGGCAAATTAATTGAAATATTAGAACTTTATCAATAGAAAATCTGGCAGATGCAGTCATTATCCTGTATTCTCTTAAAAAGATTTTGAATTTGGACTTCTTTGCGTTACTTTTTGTTGATCTAAATGGAATAATCCTCAGTTTTCACTGCAGCAACACAGAGCAATTCGATAGAACTGCAGGTCTGCTTGATCTGCAAAAGCTTTTTCAGATGGGGGAGATAAAGATTTAATACAACGACAAAAACAAAAAAAAAGCTCATTCTCATCTGTTGAGCTTTAATTTTGAGCAAAGATTACAGAGGTAGGCCAAATTCTGCTTCTGCTTACACAGCTTTAAATCCCCTGAATTAAGCCAGAATTCAACCTTAAACCGGTGAGATGTAAAGCACGACTTAACCTTCATTGCTGGGACTCCTGCTCCGTGGGAAGATGGGCTGGGGAGACTCAAGTCCTGCTGGAGGAAGGAGACAACAAGAGGATTACTTTTTTCTGGGTATAAGTGATAGCTGTGCAGCATTCCCAGCTAATTCCTCAATGAGCAGGAAGGAGGGACTTGATTTTTTGGCAAGTTTTAGTCAGCAGTTTGAGATTGAGCTTTCGTTGTCTTTCTTGTGTTTGGCTTTTCAATACAATTTGCCATATGAATAAAAAAATAGAGACAGAAGGGCAAAAGTTGTGGTGTAGGGAAGCTATCAAGAATGGCCTGAAGTTGTGTCATGGGGAGTTTAAGTTGGATCTCAGGGAAAGGTTCTTCCCCAGAGGGTGCTGGCACTGCCCAGGCTCCCCAGGGAATGGGCACGGCCCCGAGGCTGCCAGAGCTCCAGGAGGGTTTGGACAATGTTCTCAGTGGGATTTTTGGGGTGTCTGTGCAGGGCCAGGAGCTGGACTCGGTGATCCTAATGGGTCCTTTCCCACTCAGAATATTCCATGATTCTATAGGAAGAGAGGATGTCACAAGTCAAGGCAAAATACACAATCACAAATAGACATTTTAGAATATGCATTTATACTTATTTATTCTATTTAAACAGTTTTTTTTTTTTAATCTGACGTGTTTTTTCATGTTATCTCACATACACCTGTTGAACAAATCCATATATAAAGTGGGATTTCCTGAGATTTACATAACCTTTACTTTTTAAAAAAGCTGGCTTCAATGCATGGTGCTTTATTCCTGGCAAAGGAAGAACAGCCTGGAGTTTGAAGGCAACTCTGAATGTGAAGCTCTGAGCTGTGATTAATTATAATCAAGACTTTCCCTACCTGCATCTTTCCAACCACCACCAAAAACTCCACTGTTCATCTTCACTGAATAAACAAGACATGTAAAAATTATACATGAGACATTAGATGTTTATTTTGATAACATAACAGTGCAAAAGAAGTGGAATAGGAATATTGGGATAAAGTTCCTCCCACAGTATGGGAGCTTGCTCTGCCTTTTTCAGCACCTTCTTCCCAACTCCAGCACTGAAAGTATGAGTGTTCTGAGTGACACCGGGATCACTGGAAGCCCTAAAAACCATCACTTCTGCTCCTAGCAGGACTTTTTCCATGCAATAAAAATGAAAGGTTCCCCCAGTATGGGATCTGTGCCCTGTGACTAATGCAGAGGGTGAGATCCAACCAAGAGAGGTTCAGCTGGCATCCACAGATAATTACTGGCTGGAGTAATTGGGCTCTGGAAGACTCTCCCCATGCGAAGTCTGCATTAAGAGATGAGGACCAAGCTGGCACTGCCTCATCCCTGAGTTTGGATTTGTGCTTCTCCAAAAAAAAAAAAAAAAAAGAAAAGGGGAAAATTACATTAAGGAAAAGTAAAAAGAGTGCGAGGAAATTAAAAAAAAAAAAAAATAAGAAGAGTGAGAAGGAGTGAGATGGCTGAGGGCTGTTCCAAAGCTGAGTGATTGATAACACCGCCCAGGGAAGGGCAGAGGGGCAAATCAGGCGGCGGCTCCTCAGCACCGCACATGCCAGGTGCCAGGAGGCCAATTCCAGGAGCTTTCCTTTCTCCTGGCAAACCCAGCCTCCACGGGGAGAGGCCTTTGGGGGCCTCCTGCCTCCCGTATCCATGCCCATGTTCCCGCCAGCCCTCGGCGCTCCTGCTGCTCGTGCGACGTTCCCCCACCGCTGGCTTTACATCCCAGCTAAATTTGAATTGATGATGGGTACAGTGTTTGTAATCCTACATCAAGCAGCGCTTGTGTCTGGCATTTATTTGTCCTGTTGCTTTGGCAGCTTCTTCCAGAGCCTCCTCTCATCTGACATGTCAGGTCTACAATCAAAGAGGAATAGTGAATTCACTTTTACAGTTAGGCAAGCTGAATGCTATTACCCGTGTATTTGTCACCAACCTGCAGATCCCAGCCTCTAATCTGCCATCTGGATGGATGCTACAAAGTTAAGAGCCAGGGACATGCATTTCTCAGTAACTACCTGCTGTCAGCTATTATTTTAAGGATCCTGTGATTTTCTTTTATTTTGACTAGAAAAAACAAGGCAGCTGCAGTAATAAAAAGGCATATCAACTAGTCACTTCCTGGCAGATTTGTCACTGGTGTGGATACAGCAGTGGTATTTTTTGTTAGCAAATGTATACAGTAGAATATAGTATTGTAAATCTGTAGTGCGTTCTTCACAAAGGGAGAAAAAAAAAATCCCTTTTTAGAACCTTGTATACTAGTCAACAAAATAAAAAATGAAAACGTATTTGCTCTCACCTTATTGTGCACATGTATTATATTTTTCTTTTACAATATTGTCCATTGTGTGCAACAGACTTCGTAAATATCGTGTTTGAGTTTAAAAATTTCCATTGTCCTCCCGTTGTGGTGGCTGCATCCTCACTCACTGCCCAAGTCCCGGGCTGTAAATATTTGCTGAGAAGAATCAGAGGTTTTCTGTTTGGAGAATCTGGAGAATAAGATTAACTTTTCAATTAACAATTGAACAATTAACAATTTTCAAATTAATTTATTCTAATAACGTTTTGAAAAAACACGGGCGAGAAATACAGTGATGGAAAAGTATCCTGGACCAAATTAATCCCCTGTGTGACTCTATTTCAGTCAACATAGCTGTATCAGGATAAAATTATAATTAATTGTTATTAATATGAGCATGAAGCAACTGATGAGAATAGTCTAAGAGTGAAAAAAAAATATATACCCAGTTCAGGTCCTGTGCTTCTACACGAGAACAAATTGTTCTACTTTCAAACAGCCATTTATCATCATTTTGGATGATAAAGGGATTGTTCTGCTTTTGCATTTCATTTTTCAGAAGTTCTTTGATAAAGATCCTGCTTGCAGCTCTCAGTCTACAGCTGGCTTAAAGAGTCAAAGGACTTCTCATGATTTTTTCAGGATGTGGGAACCCAATTCCGGGGGCCTGGGGTGCCCCTGGCTGGTGGGACATCCCCTCACTGCTGCAGATGTGCCTAAGGTCAGCATCCCACACACAGCCTGTGACAACCCATCCCTCCCAGAGCCTTGTGCAAGGACCACAGGCCCTGGCTTTGCAGAGCAAATGCTGCTTTGGCCCTAAACCCAGGAATCTTGCAGCTTATTTGGAGAAAAGAAGGCTCCAGGCATTGTGGCCTTCCAGTACTTGAAGGTGGATTATAAAAAGGAGCTGAGCGACTTTTTAGATGGGCAGACAGTGACAGGACACAGTCAACGTGCCAACTGAGCCATGCACAGCAAATCCATTTAAGCCATATTTTTCCCTATTCTGAGTTTTTCCTGAACAATTTTTTCATCTGATGAGTACTAAGTCCCAGAGGGTTGCAGCTAAGGGAGGATGAGGATGTGGGGACTCTCAGGGACCCTCATTCACCATTGCTGTGACCTTCATTGGGCTGGTGGTGGGTTCAAAACCTACTTATGGATTGGTTGAGGCCAATTTTCACTTCCTGCTGCTCCTTTTTCCTGCAGAGAGGCTTTTTGAAGAGCTAAAGTGAAGGGACTGATCTCTCGCTTACGGCTGATGGGTTCTCACTAATGATCAGAGAGCGCTGCGTACTTTGGGATTTGATTTTGGTAAACATGCACAATTTAGATGTTTATTCAAAACATTCAAATCTCATCAGTCTCTGAGATGGTTCTGACAGCTGCAAAAAAAGTGGACAAATTGCAGATGGTTGAGGAGCAATCAGAGTGTAGAGCATTTTATGTATTAAATTTTAATAGTCCTTTCAGATGATTCAGAGCCACACGGCTCAGATCTCAAACAGCACATGGCATTACCAGGTTGCTGCTACTCTTGCCCTCTTTGTCTTCTTCCATTTCAGTGCCTTTGTTTTGTTTTCAATCAGACAACAGGGGCTCGAGGGCTGGTGCCACCACTGGTGTCACCCTGCGTGACTCCGGTACCTCTGACACAAATTACAACAACTGGCCCCCCTAAAGAAACAACTCCTGGGAAGAGGTGATGGTGTGTTCCTCAAGCCTGAGACAGGCATAATAAAAAGGTTTTTAGGAGATTCCTTGTGCTTACATTTGCATATCATAATCAGTGAAAGTAACTTGAATACATTAAATGCAACCAGGTTTTGCTTGGAGCTCCATCCAGCCTGGACTTCAGCCCTTCCAGGGATGGGCCAGCCACAGCTTCTCTGGGCAACCTGTGCCAGGGCCTCACCACCCTTTTTAAAAATTTAAAACCCCTAATTAAAAAATTCCTAATCTAAAATTCCTAATTTAATTCCTAATTTAAAAACTAAGGATTTTTTTCCCCAATATGTAATTTAAACCTACTTTCTGTCCCTTTGAGTCCATTCCCCCTCATCCTCACACAAGATGCTCACTGGTTGGAGGACCAACCTCCACTGCTAACACAGCCCAGGATAAGCAAATTTCCACTCAAAATACCTAATTAGGTTATTCCCACATCATCATCCTACATCTCCCCCATCCCTGTGGGCACTGCAGGAGCAGCTCCACCTTGGCACCAATAAAACGAAAAGCCCCATTTCTTTCTCTTGCTCTCATTCAAGTCACAAGTGACTCTCCAACTATATTTCAGCAACTAAATGAAAAATAAGGTTTAAACTGAATTCTGATAGCAATAGGATTAGAGCTGAAACACCCAGAGAACTGTGTAAACATTGCTGGGAGTATCTGTAAATCCAAGTGCTCTGTAAGTCAATCTTCACTCGAATGTGCTCGGGTCGGGCGCAGTTAAGATGAACTCAAGCTGGAAGTCTTGTCAGACTGACAGAGCTGAGTGCAGTGGATTTGTGCCCGTGTAACTGCAGTCAAATGTTGTCCCCTCAGCTCTCAGCATTCCTGGAGTGTGTGGGCTCACAGAGATGGTCAAATGCATTCAAAAAGCGCCTTCAACAGAAAACATCTGTTCTACAGAAGAAGCATTTTCTCCTCTTTGCCTAAACAGTTTTAAACCGTGGGGGGAAAAAACAAAAGGGTCTTTTCATATTGAAAAATTTCTTGGAAAAGCCTACATTGTTCCTGATTCATAGGATTTTGGAGTATTTTTCAGAAAAGTATAGAATTGAGTTTTCAAATAATATCTATTTTTAATCTTAGTTTGCCTAGAAAGCAGGGCAGTTTGAGACCTCTTACTCCCCATAAATAATACGTGGAGCACTAAAGGGACAGCTCATGAGCTCTTTGCTGGAAGGATCAGGTCTGAGCAGAGTTTTTGGTAAAACATTTGAGTCAGCAAAGTTCCTGGTGGGTCATATCACACAATTGATATTTAGGGGTGAACGAGAGGATGCATCAGGGGAGAAGATCATGGTTTATGGTTGGCCTCAATGACCTTACAGGACTTTTCCAACCTCTGTGATTCTGCTGGATTCATCTTTCTATTGAGGTCCATCCACCCTGAGAAGAAGAGAGGGATGGGCAGCACCTGCATTTACCAACTGCCAAAATCACTTGGTGGTTCACAGAGGGGTTCAGTCCTGTCCATGAGGCTTTCCCAACTGCCCTGGGTTCATTCCAGGCGGGAGAAGAGCAATCTGAATGCTTTATTTATTCTTTGCAGAGCTGTCAAAAGATCATTCCTTCAGAGGGGGCGTGAGGGTTCAGCTCCTTGCATGGGAAGTTAATCTTTGATATGAGAGAAAACGCAGGACTCTTTGGTAGGAAATTCTGCTAATAGATTAAAGGACTCTCCTGCAACCTTTTAAGGTTATTTATTAGTAATTTATTAATCCAGTTGGAACAAAACCGACTGTTGTTTTCAGAATTCATTTTTCAGGCTGCAGCCTCACACCAGATGACACTCGGGCGCCGGCTCTTGGGGAAAACACATCAAACCCTGGTTCATAATTTATGTAATGACATATACTTGGACACTGATTAGCTACCTTATCAGCCCTGTAATAAAGGAAGCATAACCCCTAGTTTATCATTCATTTATCTGAAGTCATTTTGAATAATATCACAAGATTGTAATGTAATCATTATGCTGTACAGCATGTGTGGGCCAGTACACTACACTGGCAGTGTCAGAGGACTGTCAGAGTTCATACTACTTAATTTGCTCACTTCTTACACATTTATGAAATTGGAGTCAACAGTCTGGTGGAGCAGGGATATTCCAGGCAAGAGACCTCCACAAATTGTTAACACAGGGTGTTCCATGGGAGGGTGAAGAAGCCTGAGGCAAGATGAAAACAGGAGTTTTGGTTGAATTTAATGGGTGGTTGAGGAATGGGTTGAACATCCTCCATCCAAAGCACTCGCTGGCTTTGCTGACACTTTGTGTACAAGGAAAAAGTTTCCCTTTAGTCATCTTAAAACCCTCTGCAATTCAAATTTGCTGCCTGCCAAGCTGGGAGAATTCCTGAGTTAATAATGGGGCTCACAATGAGATCCACAGGCTGAATAAACACCTGGGTCCTGCCTCCCCTCAGCTCTTGGAGGGCAGAAGGCACTTGGGGGGGATCTTGGAAACCCAAGTGCAGCTCCATCCTTCTTCCTAAGGCTGCTTGGGGGTTTATAGCCAGCTTTCACAATATTTTACATTTCTGTTTGGGGGTCTGAGCTTTTGGGAATGGCGTTCATTCAGGGGTTTGGCTTTTTACCTTTTTCTAGACTTTGTGATCTAGGAGAAAACTTTGGACACAGCAACTGGTCGAGTCTGAAAGAATCGGGAAAAACCCCACAGTATTTATATGCATTACTATATGTTTATGCTCTTCTCATGGAATTCAGTGCTCAGCTTCCCGTTTTTTGAGTGCCTGAGGTGCACAACTGGAAGTCTGCAGCAAAACCCAGCAAGCCTCACCCAGAACACGGGGCAGAGGTGAAGCACCAGCAAAGACGACTCAGTACCTGCTCCTCACCCGGGCTGTCACCTACATTCTGTCCTCTCAAGCCTTAATTTTACGGATCTGGTGGGGTTAACACCAGGTTAGCACCCGCGGATGAGAAATGGAGGATTTGGGGGATTTCCAGTGGCCAGGGCAGGCAGAGGGGCCTGGCCGGTGCCGTGGCAGAGCCGCAGCCCTGACAGATGAGAGGGGCTGATGGATGGAAGAGCTGGTGACAAGTTGCACTGGGATAATGATTGCTGGGCAGCAGGAGCCATTAGGGTGTCATGGAAAACCCCCAAGATTAATGAACAGCACGAGTTGGATAAGTAATGAAAAAAGGAAAAGGATGGGAAGAGTAGCATAATGTTTATTTTAAGATAGTTAATCAAAAGAAGCGAATAATTAAAGCTGCAGTTCTTTCCTGACACGAGTTTAGGGAAATTTTAACTGCAAAAAAAAAAAAAAAAAATTAAATAGAAATAAAACATAGAGCTGAGTATCAGTGTCCCAGTGGGAAGAGTGGAAGGACCTCTCCAGACAGCCCCAGCAGAGTGAGGGGATGGATGACGAGAGAGTCTTTTCCTTCTGTGATTGCCAAACATTCCCTGCTCCATCCCTCCCATATAAATAATCATTCCACCCTTAGAGATTAAATGTTTACTGTAAAAACAATTAAATTTGTTTCTAGCACTTTTTAACGTACGGCAGTAAAATCGGATCATTTAATCATCAATCCTGCATCCAACGTTTATTCCCCAGAAATGCAATTCCAGTCACAATTTTATTTCTATCAGAATAAAAATATATTCCCCAGATTTCACCGCAGAAGCTCTCCAGTAAATTTTGGCACCTGGGTTCAAAGTTGATGGAAAAAGGAGGGATGCTCAGCAAATTATCTCTGGGTGCAGAAGAGGGGATGGGTCAGTGGGGGAGAGGGGATGACCAGGCCTTGCAGGGCCCTTCCAGGCTGCAGTTCCTGCAGGGATCACACTGATGAAGATCAAATGATATTAAATGACTGGGCTTGCATCAAGCCCAGACTGAAGCAGATGAAGGAAAAAAAATTAAAGGAGTGAGCGACGCCCTGCACAGCTGGAATAGCGACAGAAGCGCAGGAAAAACGGGAATAAACTTGGAATAGGGATCGTCAGCTGGTGCATAAAACAAGCCAGGCCCCTCTGAAAGATTGGAAGTTTAAATATGAATGAAACTAAGGAAATTCTGCTTCAATCAAAAAAAAAAAATCTTAATAATCCAAGAAACAATTCACACTCAAAACAGGTTTTGTTGGATTCTGGAAATTACAAATGTGTGAAATAAAAACGAACAAAGGGCAAAGGCAGTAAAATGTGCAAAGATGCCATAATATCATTTAAAATACTGAAAAACCTTGCATCACTTCAATTTACAAAAAACCACACCTAAATTATAATGAAATCTGGTGGGGTTTTCAAACTTCAAAGTAGAGAGGGCAGCCAAAATGAAAAAAAAAAAAAATCCCTTCTCATTTTCCAGTTTTACACCATAGCAAAGTTTTTCTTCCTAAAATAAGAAAGCCATTGACAAGTTTTGCCATAGAAAGGAGTCAGGAATATCTGATGCCACTTCTGGACTTTCTGGTGCACAATTACTTAGTTTAAAATATGATATGAAATGAACTTTGTTCCAGTCTCTGTCCAATCTGAGTGTGTAACTGGACATTTGTTCCCTGGAGGCACAACAATAAAGCAGAAAAACTTGGTTTGGATGGTTAAAATGTTCAAAGGCCTGCTCAAACACAGGTAAATAAATTGGAAAATATTATGAATATTTCTCTCTTGGACTTTTCCATGTTATCACTCACGAAGCACTTCAATAACAAACTCCTTTTTTTCTGGGGATATTTGCAAAAAGCCATTTGTCAAACATTTCTCCATGGCTGTGTTTGCTGCATTGCAAAATAAATAATGTAATCTGTGATGTAACTGCAGAAAGATGCAGAATTTATAAGATGTGATCTCGGCAAGGAACAGATATTAGACCACATAGTTTCAACATTTTTTTCCAAAGGTCTTTGGGAATGTTGTCAATACTTCTTGAGAGATGTAAGTGCTGCCAAGTACATCTGCCTGCAAATTGTGCCTCCACCACATTTACCAGTCAAATCCAGGGAAAATCTGAGGAACGTGATGCAACTTCAGATATCATTTCTGCCACATGTCCCTCCTGCACATAAATAGCAAATTCTGGTGTTGCCCAGCCTTGGATGGAGAGCTGTGAGAAGGAATTAATGTGTTCAGGTACCTTCATCACCTCCAGCTTGTGCCCAGACCAGTGCAGGATGATCTCCCATTTCCCTCCCCACTACTTCAGGATCACCTCTGCAGAAGGACTGGGGCCTCCTAATCCTTCTGCTCCCTCCCTGGGCTCTGATTGTTTCTCTTCTCGCCCGTAGATTCTCTCTCTTTTCAAATTTAAACTGGATTTTTACTTCTAATTGTCACTGAGGTTGAGCCCCTGAGTTTTCCAATGGAATATAAACCAGAATCACAGAATCATGGAATGGTGTGGGTTAAAAGGGACCCCAAATCCCACCCAGTGCCACCCCTGCCATGGCAGGGACACCTCCCACTGTCCCAGGTGCTCCCAGCCCCAGTGTCCAACCTGGCCTTGGGCACTGCCAGGGATCCAGGGGCAGCCACAGCTTCTGTCTCCAAAAATTATCCCAAGGAAAATGCACCAGAAAGCCCAGTGTGTCAGTCAGAGCTGGAAACCACCCCTAAGGTTAATAAAGGAATGTAGGTCAGAATTAGACACTCAGCTCCACTAATGTGAGAAGAAGCTGCTTCCCAGTCCTTATCCACACAAACCAGTTCATCCAAACATCCCCTGACAGTGTGTTCTACTGAAAAACCTCTTTTTTTTTTTTACATATACCACGGTGAGATCTAGTTCCATTCTAAAAATAGTTCTCATCATTTATGCTCACATAAATTTTTACCTTCCTAACATCCTGTACCAAGCAATTGTCGGTCACCAGCCAGAACCATCTCTCCCAGCAGCTCTATTTTCCAGCAGCTGCTCAGGTGGTTAAAAAACCCATCCTTACACTGTTGACTTTAATTTACAATTGCTCATTTACCTTAAGTGACACCCCTAATGCTTCTCACCGTGAGCCTGATGTGCTTCTGCTTCAGTGGTGAAAGCAGGGAATAGGTTTGGAAGTGGACATGGGAGCACAGCTGATAATTAAGGCTAGAACCAGAATTAGCCAGTTATTTACTATTAGTGATTTTAACACCTGCTCTGTGCAGTGCTGCAGCTGCAGATCCAGAAAGAAGCTGGATTACGAGGGCATCCTGTTGGCTGAGGGTACATTTATTACCTGGTAGGGCTCCTTTGGACCAGGACTCTTCCTCCAAACCCCCAGAAATGCTCCTGAACTGCAGACAGCTTCATCCTACCTGCACCAGCACGCCGTGAAAAGCACTTACATCGTGCTACATCTATCACATAATTAATCCCGACATTACTGCACCAAATCTCATGTGAGATAATATTTTCCAGAAATGTTATGCTACAAAAAGGTCAAATATCATATAATTTTTTTCTGCTGGATCTTCCTCTGAGCCGTGTTTACCCTAAGATATTAGGTTCCAGAAGGTAAAAAAGAACAATAACATTTGATAGTCCAGCAAATGGGGGTGGACTGAGTGACCTGCTGAGCAGCCACAGCCTGCTGGTGGCACAGGCTGGAGGAGTCAGGGAACATCCAGATGGGCTCCTGCAGATCCTTACACATTGTGGACACAAGAATATGTTGTTTCTCTTATTTATATTATTTATATTTATATTTATATTATTTACATTTATATTTATATTTATATAATTTATATATTTTATGTTGTTTCTTTTATTTTTATTTTTATTTTTATTTTTATTTTTATTTTTATTTTTTATTTTTATTTTTCTTTATTTATTTTTATTTTTATTTTTATTTCTATTTTATTTGTATTTGTATTTTTTATTTTTATTTTTTTGGGGTTTTTTAGGGTTTTTTTTGTATTTATATTTAAATATTTGAAAGCTGTTTCCCAGCAGAGCAGCCTAAAGGTGGGACACTGTCACTGGACTCTTTGCTCACAGACAGGGATGTCACCCAAGAAGAAATTCAGCATTGGAGTAGCAGAGGAGGAAAATATTCTTAAGAGATGTCACTCTTTGATTCTCATCTTTAAATCAATAGGAAGATCTAACTTCAGGCTGCACAATACTTGGAGTTGTTTCCTGTTCCAAACCACTCCAAAGCTGCTTCACAAAGTTCCTCTCCAGGTAAAAGCCAGTCCAAGGCTGGGTTGGACACTGGGGCTTGGAGCAATCTGGGACAGGGGGTGGAACTGGATGAGATTTAAGGTTCCTTCCCACCTAAACCATTCCATGATTTTGTGGTTGTACAATTCCAGAAAAGATGACAGTGACATTTATCTAAATTACTCCATTTCCCTCTCCCGTGAACCTGTGCAGAGCAATTCCTTTGGCTGGGAACCTTCAAACCATTGGCTCAATCAGCCATTCCCATTCTCTCCTCCATGAAAACAAGAAATAAAATGTACAGAACCAGAACCATCACCTGAATGTCCCTGTGATGCTCCTCCACGACTTCCATAAGTCCATACACCGATGGATTTACATGTTATTAAAACCTGCTGTGTTATTTGTGAACATCAGGAGGGAGCTACAACTTGCAGCAGGTGAGGCAGAGATTCCTGATCCCATCCCAGCCCGGAAAATGCACTGGGAAACACAACCATGGGCATCTGCTCTGGGCTGGCCGTGGCACCCTCCCTCCTCCAGGGACAGGGATCCTTCCCTGCCCTCCCGGGGATTCTGCTCTGGAAAGGAGACTGAGCCAAGTGCGGTCCTGGGTTGTATTTTTAATTTATTTCCCAGATCTGATGGAGAGATCCGGAATGCAGAGGGAGAGAATTGTTGTGGCCTCTCGTCAGCGACAGGCGGGATCTGGAATAAAACTCTGCCTTGCTTCTGTGGGAAGATTAAAGTGTTTTGGAAGCCTGAGAAAATGTCCCTTTCATTTCAGTATTGATTGGTCTTTATTGAACACACACACTTCTGCTAACGCTGCCTTTGGTGGGTTTTCTTTGGGTTTGTTCAGTTTTTACTTCTTTCATGACTTCAAGTGCTTTTGACAGTAATTTTCCCTTTGCTTAACTCAATCAGCTATTGATAAAATCCAACCCGAGATGCTGAGTCCTTAAAAAGAACCTGTGGGGTTTTTTTTTCTCTATTCTTTAAAAAGTACCACTGCCCATATTTACTGTGAACCATCTGTTACACGTCTAATTAAAATATATTTGTAATGAGCTTATTAGTGCACAGAATATGTCCTGAACAGGATGTCAGTCAAGAACTGATTGTTTGGAGAGATAAGATACCTTAAACTTCTATTAGTGTAACAAAACCATGCACTGGTATTTTCATCCTGTATAAAAGCAAATTCCAAGAGGGCAGGAATTCACACACTTTTTGTAATAATTTCCTCTTCAAATGTGTGGCTGTTCCTTTCTAATATAGAGTCAGATGGCCTCTTATAATTGCAGTATCAAATCTTTGCCTCAGTTTTCAACTGCAGGTGATTTCAAATGATTAAAGATGCACAACAGGGAATAAACAAAAATGCTTACATGCAATTATTTTTAATTAGTATTTGGCTATAAAGTGTGTGCCTTCATAAAAAAGTCTGTTATTCACATAAACATCTGTTACCATACACACAAGGAAACACACTGTAAGTCTGTCATCACATCACCAAAACAGAATATACTAAGGAAGGCTGGACAGGAAAGCCAACACTTTGAGTTTTTAAACAAAAGATATAAGCATAACTGCCAAAACAGACACTGCACCACACCTTTCAATTAGCGCAGCTCACAATCAAAGGAAGAGCTATTACCAATGGAATTATACTTGAAAATGTTAAAATAGATGGAATTATTCTTTGAAAACAATGGAATCTGTAAGCACAAGACGATTTCAAACTCTTTACTAATTTTGCACCAGCGAACATAATCAAAACGCTTCCTGTTTGCACAGTATCTCTGGGTACTCTTCTGACAACTTTTTTAAATCTTATTTTTGTTCGTTATTTAAGCCCTCTCAGAAAAAAAAAAAAAAAAAAAACAAACCAAAAAAGCAACAAACCCACCACCAAACCCCTGCTGTGGCGTTCGCCCATAAATAACCCTGCACTGCTCAGTTCTGGCCTCATTTTGCAGACTCAGGGATGCTGACATATTTTAAGCAAGCCTGCGACAAACAGCGAAGTAAGAGAGATATACAGAGCGGTATAAATTAATCCCACCATAATTGATAGGTGGAGATAAGGTTGCTCTGCGGAATACTGAGAATAAAATGAAGAGGAGGTGTGAGAGCACCTTGCACATGAGTTACCGAATCGGTGGGAATTGCTGAGCTCTGCTGCGAGGAAGCTCTTGGAAACACCTCCAGCAGCCAAACTTAACACCTTACCTCCACCAGCAGAGAAACCCACAGCTTTAACCACCAAACAGCACAGCTCAGTTTGCATGGAAATAAAACCGATTGTTTAATTTAAAAAGTGCACGTGAGGGGCTCTGCCTGCTGCGCCTCGGCGTTACCCACAGCCAGAAAGGAAAAATTCCTGCTCCTCAATTGCGGCTCCGCTGGGACCAATAACCAACCCCGGCAGCAGAGCCACCCTGGGGGTGCTGCTGGTCAGGAACAGGGATGGAGACTCCACCTGTGATCCTGCCCCAGCCCCCGACCCCTTAACTGTGTGCACAAATCTTCCTGCACATCCCCAGAGAGCTCGTGTGCTTCAAAATCCTTCCTTCACCAGCTCTTGACGAGCGTCCTCTGGGCCCGGCTTCCTCCTCAGACCAGCTCCTCTTGGCCCAGAGAGAAGTCAAAAGTGCCCTCAGAGTTTCTAATGGCAAAGATGACCCTCTGCAAGGAAGCAGATCCGAATCTTTTCCAGCTCCCGTTGATTTACAGGCCTTCTCCTGCACATCAGCATTTCATATATCTTCCCAAGTGTCAGAAATATGAAAGCCATACATTACACGCAAAGAATGGCCCAGTTCATTACTATCATTTTATTTATTTAACAAATACGGTATTTAATCAGAAGGAACTGACAGCTACAATTGTTTATTGCAATCATACAACACGGCAATAAATAAACATTGCACATTAAGTAGAAGGTAGAAGGATCACTGGAAACATCCCGTATAAAAAAATCCTTCCTCAGAATTCCTCACTAACGGACAGTATTTGTAAATCTATTGACAAAGAGCTCCAAAAAGATGGAGCAGTAAATAAAGCACGTGAGAGCAGACAAGGTAGGTTTGGCTTTCAGACAAGCAAATTAATTTCTGGGTTGACTCCAGAACAGAGCGACTTCCACTCGGCTCTGGACTAGGACAGTCACATATCACACCCTCCCTCGTAAATAAAAGCAGTCCCAGGAAAGGCTGATCTGCCTTTCAGTGATCAACCATTTCCCATAGCATCAAATGCAAATCACCACTTCTCCAGAGCATCCATGAGATGGGCTGGGCACCTCACCCCCAACCCTCAGCAGCTCCACTTCACCCGCTGGAGTGGGGACCCTCCCCAGCAGAGCTGGACCATGTTGCAGCCCACAGTCCTCCACTTTTCCTTCTTCCCTTCTCTTTTGATTCTCCTCTCAGCTTTGCACGTCCTGACTGATTCACGAAAAGCCAAGAAAATGTTATCTCCATTTCAAAAGCCTCAGATTTCAGGCTCCCTCCTGCTTTCTGCCAGCAGAAAGTGGGTTTTGCCTTAAGACACCTCAGTTTCCCAACTTCAGTGAGAGCTTTGCAAGACTTAGTGGAGCAGGAGTGTCTCAATAACTGTGACAGATGGCTGGGCCTGAGAGAAGAAATAACCATTTTCCTCCTGAAATTTGCTACATTGCCATGGCAGGGAGATGCTTCCCTTCACTGCATAGGACTCCCCAGGTTGAGAATAAAGTCAGCACTTTTCTTTATTTCTCTTCTTGCTCGCTCTTCCCTCTGGTTTAAAAGCACCTATCATCCAGCTTGGAATGTTCACTTTGAGGGAAGAAGCTTTAACTCTTTGTCTCTTAAGACAAGGCAAACTCAGAAGGAAAACAGATCAATCCTGGCAGTGCCAGGCAGTGTCACCTGGGGATGGCAGGGACCCTCTGCCAGCTGGCCTGGGCAGGGACAGCCTCCCCCAGCCTCACCACTCCCCAAGGACTGGAATTATTTCTGAATATCCAGGTCCTGGTCCTCTAAGATGTGAATAAATGTGTGGATGTGGCTCTTGGGGACAAGGTGGCCTTGGCATTGTTGGGGAACGGTTGGACTCGATGGTCTTGGAGGGCTTTTCCAGCCCCATGGGTTCTGTTATTCTGTGGGCACATCTCGGTCTGAGCCCACAGATAAGGAAAAATAAACAGAATTGCACTTCAAAGAGTAAAGGGAGAAAGGGCACAGAGATGACAGCAACCAAAAAGCGACTGACCCCTCCCTGTCAGGTGGAAAATGCAGCAATTCCTCAAATAGCTCCAGATGTTTCTGTTTCAACTAAATAACTACCACGCAGAAAATACCGGAGCAAAAATGTTCTGTTCATTCTATTATATATCATATGCTAAATAAATGCTATTTATGTGGCTTAATTGTGAAGCTTTATTTTTTACCTTTTAAAAATTATTCAAAAGAAGCTGATGGCAGTGACAAAAATATTAAAGTGTATCCAAGAAGGTTAAACCCCCAGCGTGGGCTGCTTGGAGGAGGTCAGCTGGAGCTTTAAAAGATGGTTTTAGTAGGAACTCGATGAATGAAGCTCTTCAAAAGCATTTCTAAGTGCTAATTAATGCAAGTCCTAGAGATAAACAAAGCAGAGAGCAGCAATTGTGCCTGCAACAATGTGAGGACTTCAAATGAGTGTCACATCTTTGAAGGAGGAATTTTAGTTCTTCACTTTATAAATTAATCTGTCTCCAGAAGCCTATTATTCCTCTAGCATACAACTTAAAAACAGGATGTATTTGGGAATTTCCCATTGAGGAAAACATGAAATAATGTGACAATACTTGTGTCTAGCGCTGTGCCAAAAAAATCTCGTGTTCCTTTGTGAAGTTTAACTCAGAACCAGCTGATTCCTGGAGGCTCTCAAATGCCACTGCAACAACAGCTACTCTCCAATTTCCATGACCATGGAGAAAAATTCCAATGGCAAAGCAGCCTCACAGCCCAGAAGGCAAATAAAAAGAATGCAGGTTTAATGATTTGGTGTTTTTTCTTTTAACCCTCGTGATTGCAAAGCAATCAGCTGGATGGGTTTGGGATGGGGAGAGGCTTTATCAACCACTTTATTAATTAAATACACCACTTGGGTTTATTTCAAAGATCATCTAAAGATTTGCATCGAGCTAGAATGAGAAGGGCACAACTTTTATTTGCCCTGGAAATACTTTGGAAAGACAACCAATATCTGGAGGAATCATGAGGAAACTCAGTAAACATCGTCCTGGAAAATAAGGAATATTGTCACGTGGTGTCCAGGCCACTGGTAGCATTGTAGAAATCTCACATGTGGCAGCTGCTTTCCTTTTCCTCTGTTATTTTAATTAGTCAAAGTCCTGGTTGCTGAAGTCCCTGGTTCTTTGGAATGTTCCACGTTTCAAGCTTTCCTTAGAACTGGGGGAATCTCAAAGACTGCCACTACCTGTTCCCATTTTTCTGACTCTTCCTAAACATTTCCCAGGTAAAACCCCAGCACGTTTTGTATGCAGAATGAGATGAAGGATTTTTTTCCTTTTCCAACTGTCCCATCAGTATCTCTAAGCACAATTTTGTTTAAATGCTGCAGCAAGAAGACTTGTCCAGCCTATTTTTTTCCTGCAGCATCCATCTCTGAGTTTCCTGATCTTCCTTCACCTGGCTGGGATCCACCAGGAGATGACATCCCACCACTGCTGCCTAAAGCCAGAAATTCATTCCCTGCCTGCTCAGAGGCACCCCGGTGTGTTTCATGCAATACAAACTTGTACAACATCAATAACATTTTATAAACTCCTTCTTTACCCGTGTTTTCTCTTTTCCTGGAAATCCTTAATTAGCCATGCTCCTGCCCAAGGAAACTGGATTTTTTCAGGGATAGGGACTGGTCCTCCCAGTTCTCTTTGAAGAGTTCGGGCTGATTTACTGGAGAAACCACTAAATTATCACTGTGCTGAGAATAATAAATCATTATCAGCCAAAATCTCCGCTTCATTCTGGCAAACAGAAACACTTCTGTGGATGCCTAAGTGCTACAGGAACCATCTGCACCCTGGGGGTTGCGTTTGCTCCATCTCAGGCAGAAAGGGACTGGGAAATGTTTGGTAATTTCCTCACTCTGCTGTTACACACCACACTCACCTGCAGCTGCTACACACAGAGCAGAATTAGCGTTTTCAATTTTACTGATGCAAGTGGTTTTTTTCTAGTTTTAACCCTTTTCTAGACCATTTTCCACACAAACTGCAGCAGCTACGGGTCTCGCTTCGAAAAGTTCCCTTTCATTTTTTTTTTGTTGAGGCTTCCAGGTTCTCTGTTGTCAGATTTCACACAACCCTGTTATAGCTGTGAATATTTTCTCTGCAGAGCTGAGATGAACGTGGTGGAAAGTACTCCATGGCTACTGAGGAGCTTCTTCTTGTGAAGAAGAGATCCATGGATTTCACCCCTCTCCGTTGGCACAGGCTAGAAATAAATATGCTTTTAGCCACCCCATTTGTGCCTCAACCTTTCAGCACCCTTGCCACTTATCACATTTTTCAAGGTCACCCACTAACACTGTCTCCCCAGCTGCCAAATCGATGTGAGCAACATCACACTTCCCATAAAAACAGCTTAAATTCAAACTCCATAGAAAGAAAGAAAAAAAACAAAAAAAAAACCCAAAAAAAAACCCCAAAAAACCAAAACAGAACAAACATTCCCAGCAGCAGCTCAAATGTCTCAGGAAGACCCAAAGGGCATATTCCTTAAAAACAATGGATTTGCACCATTAATTTTGGCTGAGCACTGGGACAGGCATTCAGGACATCCTTTAGCAACTTGGTTAAGTAAAGTGGCCATTTTTAAGCAGGGTTAGTAAGGCTGTGACTAAAGTTAAGCCAGGAGTCAAGCCCTCTGATGACCTGGTTTAGCACTGCAGGCAAATGGAAGCTGCCAGAGAAGGCACCAAGGCTTTGGAGAGACAAGAACACCGCGATTTCATTCCAGGAAAAGTAAATACTTGCACTGCAATTTAAATAATTTCCAGCATTTTCTCTGCATAAGACTAATTCCCACCAGTGTTTGCAAAAGCCTTTTTATAGACTGCTTTGTATTAGATCCAACTAGCACAGATAAACCCCAGATCCTCCCAGGATTCCCAAACACCTGTAGTCCCAAGGAATACCTTGATGTAGGATGGAATTCTTCTTTTTGGGATGAGACAATGGACAATTCCGTGTCTGTCTTCAATTGCTCCAAGGGATTATTTAGGGATTATTTACTGTTTCCTGGCTTTATGGGAAGATGTTTTTCACCTGTGAGTAGAGCACAATTTATAGGAGGAAAATTTATTCCTACACTGGACTTTTCAAATCCCACATTGGTGTTTGCGTTACATTCCAGCTGCTTATTTGTGTGGGCACTTCCCTCTCTCAGTTCCCGCCCAAAATTCCCCTCCCAGGCAAAAGGTCCCAGAACCAGGAGTGTCTGCAATGATCCAGACCTAAATCAACTGTTATTTACATAAAAAAAAAAAAAAACTTCTCCTGGATGTCAGGTTGCCAAAATGGATTATTTAGTGTAGCCTTGTTGTTACACCTCCTGGTTGTGCTGCACGCTGGTGTAAGATCCACGATGATTGCAGTCCATTAGTAACTGTCACAACAGAGCTCCTGCTGCAAAGGAAGGAGACAGGGAAAAATACCTCCTACCCAGGAACTGGGAATTGCATTCAGGAGACGTATTCATTCTGGATGTTGAGCCTGGTTCCCTGCGTGATCGGTGGCAACTCACTCACCTGGCCTGCTCCACGCCTTCCCCCTCTGAGGAGGGAAATGAATCGTGTTTTCCCTGCTCTGAAAACGTCATTTATATTCTCAGATGGAAATGGCCAAGTGCAGAGTTAGGGCCGTTAACCTGTCCTGCAGAATCATCCCGGATCCGCCCCAGCAGCCGTTCACGCCCGGTGACACTCGGATGTCCTCGGGCGATGGAAGGCAGGAGCACCTGTGCCAGAAAATGAAGCCTTTAAGTAGGAGCAAGATTAACTTCCCCGGCCAGAAATGGCAGTGGGAAGGCTGGGAGCCACACGGATAACAGCTGCAGGAGAAATTCCAGGGATTTTGTATCTGCACCACTCCAGCCTGTGGCTGTGGAAGAGCCCAAGCTGCTGCTCAGCCTGAGCTGCCCTTAAACCCACCAACATCTCCTGCTCCCGCTAAACCCACCAACATCTGCTGCTGCCCTTAAACTCACCAACATCTGCTCCCCTTAAACTCACCATCATCTGCTCCCCTTAAACCCACCAACATCTCCTGCTCCCCTTAAACCCACCATCATCTCCTGCTCCCCTTAAACCCACCAACATCTCCTGCTCCCCTTAAACTCACCAACATCTGCTCCCCTTAAACCCACCAATATCTCCTGCTTCCCTTAAACCCACCATCTTCTCCTGTTCCCCTTAAACTCACCAACATCTCCTGCTCCCCCTAAACCCACCAATATCTCCTGCTTCCCTTAAACCCACCAACATCTCCTCCTCCCCTTAAACCCACCAACATCTCCTGCTGCCCTTAAACCCACCATCATCTCCTGCTGCCCTTAAACCCACCATCATCTCCTGCTCCCCTTAAACCCACCAACATCTCCTGCTCCCCCTAAACCCACCAACATCTCCTGCTCCCCTTAAACCCACCAACATCTCCTGCTCCCCCTAAACCCACCATCATCTCCTGCTCCCCTTAAACCCACCAACATCTCCTGCTCCCCCTAAACCCACCAACATCTCCTGCTCCCCTTAAACCCACCAACATCTCCTGCTCCCCCTAAACCCACCAATATCTCCTGCTTCCCATAAACCCACCATCATCTCCTGTTCCACTTAAACCCACCAACATCTCCTGCTCCCCTTAAACCCACCAACATCTCCTGCTGCCCTTAAACCCACCAACATCTCCTCCTCCCCTTAAACCCACCAACATCTCCTGCTCCCCCTAAACCCACCATCATCTCCTGCTCCCCCTAAACCCACCATCATCTCCTGCTGCCCTTAAACCCACCAACATCTCCTGCTGCCCTTAAACCCACCAACATCTCCTGCTCCCCCTAAACCCACCATCATCTCCTGCTCCCCCTAAACCCACCATCATCTCCTGCTCCCCCTAAACCCACCATCATCTCCTGCTCCCCCTAAACCCACCATCATCTCCTGCTCCCCCTAAACCCACCAACATCTCCTGCCTCCCTTAAATCCACCATCATCTCCTGCTCCCCCTAAACCCACCATCATCTCCTGCTCCCCCTAAACCCACCATCATCTCCTGCTCCCCCTAAACCCACCATCATCTCCTGCTGCCCTTAAACCCACCAACATCTCCTGCTGCCCTTAAACCCACCAACATCTCCTGCTCCCCCTAAACCCACCATCATCTCCTGCTCCCCCTAAACCCACCATCATCTCCTGCTCCCCCTAAACCCACCATCATCTCCTGCTCCCCCTAAACCCACCAACATCTCCTGCCTCCCTTAAATCCACCATCATCTCCTGCTCCCCCTAAACCCACCATCATCTCCTGCTCCCCCTAAACCCACCATCATCTCCTGCTCCACGTGGGAGCAGCTCCCAGCCCAAGGAGGAACAACTCACACTCAAGCACAGCCCATGGAATCTCGTGGATGTTTGTCCTTTTAATTGTGCTGCTATTCTCACTTTGTACCAGAGTTCTGCACAGGAAAATTACATCCCTGAAAAATTCTGATCCCCTCTTAGGGGCAGCAGCTGTTGAAATAACTGCTTTGCAATGTAATCCCCTTGTTCAATAATTCTTTGCCTTCCAATGTTGTAATTTACATTTTTGCCAAGGAATCAAACTGGTACTTTAGTATGAGAATAACTGAGGATCCTGCCTTTGTCTCCAGCCAACTGATATCCTAAGCCCTGCTATGACATTATATAAATATTCAAAAAATGCCTGTGAATACTATAATTTCTCCAGGTCTCACAAATGAGGAATTATCCAAGTAATGGATTATGAATGGAGTAGTAATGTATGGAAACATTACCCACCCAAAACATATTAGAGCTCCCAAAGACTCAACATGAAACAAAATGTGTTAGAGGTTTAACAAAATAAAGCTGTCCCCTGAGATTCAGCCTCACTAATTCCTATTAAAAAACTCCAGAAAGGTGAAAATACTTACAGATATTGTTTATTTCTAAATATTATCAGCTGAGGAGTGCAGCCAGGAAGATGTTATTTAAAATACCTGCTTATCCAGCTACAAACTTGGCAAGTTTAAAGTGAAATCTTGAAGCTTGATAATCTAAGATTTCCAGTATGAGGTCTTTTAGCAGATTGTGCCTTTTCCTCACCAAGCTCACAATTGCATTCATATTTTGCCTCTAGTTGATAAATTTATAAAAATATGTAAATGTAGTTAATTTGGCTGTATTTTGAAGGAAAGCATTTAAATAAAAATGTAAGGCACTGACTGGCACAGGGTGCCCAGAGCAGCTGGGGCTGCCCCTGGATCCCTGGCAGTGCCCAAGGCCAGGTTGGAGCACCTGGGACAGTGGGAGGTGTCCCTGCCATGCAGGGGTGGCACTGGGTGGGATTTGGGATCCCTCCCAACCCAACCCATTCCAGGATTCTGTGAGTAGCTCCCTGCTGAGCCCAGGGTGATTGTTGCGCCTGTGCCTAAAACCTCTGTGGAAGAAATTCCTACAAAGTTTATGGAGCTGCTGGCACCACTTTGAGAAGTCATTGCTCAACCCAGCCCTGCTCTGCTGTCAGCAGGCCAGACCCTTCAACCAGTTCTTACTCAAGCATTCCTTACTCAGGAGAGTGGGGCAGAAGTAAAGATTACTCATCCGAGGAGTTGCAAAACTGCTGTTGAAGGTTTCTGCCCTGGAGCCAGCCATTGTATGGGAATGACTGAGGGAGGGAGGAGCCAGCCTGTCTTCTGGGAAACAAAGTCCTAGGAATTCATTTTAAATTAATTTAAGAAGTTATTCTTCCCTTCCCTTCCCTTCCCTTCCCTTCCCTTCCCTTCCCTTCCCTTCCCTTCCCTTCCCTTCCCTTCCCTTCCCTTCCCTTCCCTTCCCTTCCCTTCCCTTCCCTTCCCTTCCCTTCCCTTCCCTTCCCTTCCCTTCCCTTCCCTTCCCTTCCCTTCCCTTCCCTTCCCTTCCCTTCCCTTCCCTTCCCTTCCCTTCCCTTCCCTTCCCTTCCCTTCCCTTCCCTTCCCTTCCCTTCCCTTCCCTTCCCTTCCCTTCCCTTCCCTTCCCTTCCCTTCCCTTCCCTTCCCTTCCCTTCCCTTCCCTTCCCCCTTATGCCTCTTCTACATTTTCTTCCTTTTCCCCTGTTTTTTCCCCATTTTCCTTTTTTTTCCTTTCCTTTTTATTCTTTCTTCCTTTTTGTTTTTTTTGTTCCCTTTCTTTCAAAGTTGCAAAGCCTGGCACAACAATGGGTTTTCTTTCTTGTCCTTTAGCACATCTCTAAATTGTAGGAAATTTGCCTCTTGGCCAGGCTGTGTTGGCTCCGAGCCAGATTGGATGTCTCCATTCTCATCCTTTCCCGTACTCTTTCCATGAGCAAAACAAAAATGTTTGGTTGGTTTGGAATTTTCTTTTAAGCAAAGCACAGCAGAGGCTCCTATGGACAAATTCCCAATTGCAACACTCACGATGGGCCTCTGGCACGAACAAAACTTGACAAAACCCATGGAAACAAACAGAAATGCTCCCACTGTCTTCAACTAGCCTTGGCTTGGGGTCTCACTGCTTAAATTTCATCAAACAGGAATGAGCTCGGGATCAGATTTTCTTTGGCATCCCTAAAATTGTTCAGTTGCAGGTTGAGGGACATTCGGTGTCAGTGGGGAGAGAGAAACAGGGTTGATTAAACTTTCATGTGAAGAAAAAGTGCTCAGATCCTTAAAAAATACTGTGATCACATTATATGCAGAAAAAAAAAAAAATTAATCAAATACTTCCTGGATGACTGAGGCACAGAATTTCTCTGCTCCAGCCCCAACGGGGAGCTTTGGGCAGGGCCATGCACCACATCTTCCCTGAACAGCTGGGATCAGGAGGAGAATCCCTGGGCACCGAGTGGAAGTGCAGCAGAACATCCTCCTGCATTTAAATCCAAAAATAAGTCCAAAATATGCCCTACAGCAAACCACAGACATTGCTATAAAATACACTTGGCTGGGTGAATATTCACAGAAATGAGAGCCAACCTACAGAGGAGACACAACCACTGCCTTTGAGAGGCTCCAGGAGAGCTGGAGAGGGACTTTGGACAAGGAATGGAGGGACTGGACACAGGGAATGGCTTCCTACTGACACAGAAGAGGTTTGGATGGGATATTGGGAAGGAATTGTTCCCTGGGAGGGTGGGGATGGAATTCCCAGAGCAGCTGTGGCTGGCCCTGGATCCCCGGCAGTGCCCAAGGCCAGGTTGGAGCAGTGTGGGACAGGGGAAGGTGTCCCTGCCATGGCAGGGGTGGGAATAGATGGGATTTCAGGTCCCTTTGAACCCAAATCATTCTGGGATTCTGTGATTTTGACAGCCTAAACCCCATCAGGGGGTCCCCCTGTGTCTGACCACCCAGATGATCCCACCAAACCTGCACCCCCGTGGGACACTCAGCTCCCCACCGAGCACCCCACCACTCTCCCAGAAAATACCCGGGCCCCTAAACCTGTGCCAAAGTTTGTCTGAGGTTTGCAACTTTAATGGGAACAAGGCTTGGTCCTTTAAATAGGTGCTATATTTATGGAGCAAGGAGTAGCCAAAATGCAGGGAAAACTCAGCCAACTGCTTTGCTATTTTTGATGACACGACAAAGTCTGATTTTCATTAAGTTTTGCACATATATATCAGGGGTCCTCCTAGGGACTAGGGAATGAATGCACTTTGTTTGAACTCTATGGCTATTATATACTACTTTTTATTGATTTTTTTCCCCCTGTAATTCTCAATATAGTTCTTGTGTGTTCATGGAAAAATATTTATTTTTAGACCCACCATTTTTCCAATATACTTGTTTCCCTCCTGTTACGAACATTGCCTGATTACCGGGAACATTTTCTCTGTTTTCTTTAAAAAAAGGCAAAAATTACAAAAATATAACATGTAGGATTGACAATTTTAGTCATCTTGAAAAGGCAAAATGAAAGCAAAGCTTGGGTCAGTGTGTTATACGCTCTCAGATCTGTATTTTTAGTTTGCAGTGGTGCCCTGCCCACATTTTTGGAAGAACTTGCCTGTGAAGTAAATACACCACCTTGAGAAAAGTTAAAACTTTCTGTTTCAGAATGTTTTCTCTAGAAAAACAAATTAGGAGGCCAGCTTGGCCACCTGAAATGTCACTTCATTCTTCACCAGTGGCTTCAAGGGGTTTATTCAGCAGAGAGAGGGACAAGGAAGGGGTGAGGGCTGGGCATCTCCTGGCACAGAGAGAGGGGAAAACCTGGCACTGCCCTCAGGGTGGAGCCTGAAACCTTGGAACCCCTTCCCATCTAAACTCAACTCAACTCAACTCAACTCAACTCAACTCAACTCAACTCCCTTTCGGTAGGGTTTGATGCTGGTCCTCCAAAGCTAAGCCAGGGTTTTGCAGCTTCTCTGGCAAGTCCTGGCCTCGGGAGGAATTCAGTGGCCACCTTGGAATTCCAGGAAATCTTCTCCCAGTCCTGCCCAGCTCCAGCTCCACTCCAGGCAGAGATTTTGGCCATTTGGGGGAGGACAGGAGGAACACGGAGGGAGGGAGGAGGGAGGTGGCAGCAGCCTGGGAATGCACCAGGGAGATGCAGCAGGGATGAAAAGCTGGGGCTGGTACCAGGAAGAGTGCAGGGCCATCAGGGAGCCATCTGGGAAGAATCATTTTATTTATAACTTAAGTAATAGCACAAGCCACACAGCAAATCGATTTGCTTTTGGATTCCAGCTATTGTCTGATTGCCCAGACAAACAGCGTCCAGTTTAAGTGGAGTCCACAGCAGTAATAACAAAGAAGGAACACAAATTTTAATTATGTTTCTCCAAGTCTGTATAAGTATTGGAGAACCACATAAAAATGATTTTTTTTTTTTTTTACTAACTTGCAGTTGAAAATGTGTCATTAAAAGCTATGAGTCTGATTTTCTGCTCTGCTGGTCAGGATATTAACCAAAATGATAAAGTATTCGCTGTTTGAGGGGAGAAAAAGCAGAGGGAAATAAATGCTGAAGGTTCCATGCCAGGGATATTCTGAGAATGATGCTGAAAAGAGAAACTTCATCACCCTTCACTTGCTGGGGCTGTTTTGCTGCAAGAAAGTGCTGGAGTAAGAGAAGAAAGAGAGTGGAGAGAAAACTGGGAAACAAAAACAAGGCAAAAAAAGGGGGAAAAGTGGTCAGGATGTTGGAAGCACTGTGGAGAGTTTGTTTTGGGGCTGTTTGGTGGTACCTGTGGCAGGAGGGCACAGCAGGCTCTGACTCCACATGATGCCAGGGCTCTCCTTTCCCCAGGATTCAAATTAATTTCTGCTCTCTCTGCTCACATCTTCCCTAATTCTGCAAGCCTGACTTCATACCCGCTGCAACTTACATTTATTTGTAATCTCACTGCTTACACTCCACTGAACAATAAAAGAACAATAAACTTAATAAAAAGCCCAAGTGATTGGAAATAGCTCTGGGAATGGCAGTCCAGTATGAAAGCTATAAATTTACTTGTATACTCATGACATTGTCAGCTAATTTTTATGAAAAGCCCATCACAGAACATTGCACCAAAACACTGTGATCACTCGTATGTCACCCATCATACTTCCCCTGATAACAAAACAGAAAATGCATCATAAAATGATACTTCAAACCACAAATTTATCTTGAAATGCTCACTGTATACAGTAACAATTCTTTCCTGACCTTGTCTTGCACCTGAACCTTAAATTAATCATTCTTCTTCTATAACATTAAAGAATACCCAGCGGTACTTTTTATTGAGTTTAAAAGCTAAAACTTCAGCTAATAATATCATTATTGTTTTGGTTAATATTTCCCCATGCAAATCCACACAGAGTTAAGAAGTTATGTGGTGCAAAGTGAGTAATAAGAGTTTTGGAACTGCGATTGAGAAGTATTTTTCTGTGCTCAGATCAGAAAGTATTGACTGATATTTAGAGGCTGAAGCAAAGCCCGCTGAAGTCAAAGGAAAACACCTATTGATTTTAAACGTTTTGGGATCAAGCCCTTAACACCTAATCCTGGAAAATGCTGAGTACATTAAAGCCACATAGGAGCTACGGATATCAAGAATTCACAGGGCTAAATCCTATTAAATACATAGTGTTATCCTGACTCAGGCTAAGGTACTCAATTGGATTAATTAGGAAAGATTTTCCAGGAGATGGCCAAGATTTTCACCTCACTCCTTCAGTGGGCACGCTGTTGAGATGACAAATGGCACACTGGACAGCATTTGCAAGTGCTTCCCAAGGAGATTTTAATGGATCAGATCTCCAGTGAAATACTTGAAGTCTTTCTGACACAGAATTTAGTGATTTGGGCAGTTCTTGAGACATGAATGGAAGGTTCTCTGGCACCTGGAGATGGCTCTGCAGGTAAGAGACCTCTCTGCCCACCCCTGGGGCTGCTCTTATTCAGTCTTTATTTCTTAATGCTTTTGTTAAAAAATATAAAAACATAAATCCCTTTTTTTCTCTCTTTTTTCTCTCCCTTGTCCACCAGCAGGAGGATCGGGAGCACCAGCACAGGGAGCTCAAATCCCAAATCCCCTCCTGGCCCTGGGAGTGCCATGATGCTGGAGTTTAGCAGAACAGTTTCGGTGGGAACGTGAGCGCCTCTCCTCCAAACAAAAGCAGCGAGGTTTGATTGGAGCCACACAAAAATCAACAAAAGCAGCGAGGTTTGATGGGAGCCACACAAAAATCAACAGCCTCAATTGTCACCACTTCAAGAGAAGCGTGACACAGCTTTGGTTTGGAGCCCTTGCAGGAGGAACTGCAGCTACTGGTTATAACAGGGCAGGAAATGTGGATGCAGGTTGTCATCCTTCCAGAGAAATTCCTGCCAAAACAAGGAAGGATGAGGGAGTAAAGTCCACGCTGTGACTGGACACCCCAGCTGTGGTCAGTCCCACCCAGGCAGTCCCATCCATCCCTCAATCCCCACGACCAAGAGCCCCCAGTTTTTATGGAGCTGTCCCAGATTGACTTTTGTACCCAATTCCACACAGTGGAAACCTCTGATGCAAATGGGAATGGTGCACAGGCTGAACTAACAGGGACTCAAAGTGAAACAGGATTTGTGTCTGAGGAGGACTTTGAGGGACAGAAGAATGCGAGGAGGAAAGGGTTCCTCAGAGCCCAACATTCAAAATCAGACACCATCCACTGAACAGCTGCTTTTTTAGGGCAAAAATCAAGTGTATTGTGCCAAACAGGTCACAGAAGTTCATCCTTGCTGGCAAGGCTCAGAGCAGACCCTCACAATTCTCAGAGGAGCTCTCTCTGTGCCTTCTGATGGTGAAAATTCTGTGGGGTCAGCCCCTGCAGGTGGGACCGACCCTTCAGGAGGCACCTGGGTTAGGGCACTCTCCTGCTCAGCAATCCTGGCATGGACCTTCCCTTGCCAGGGCCAAAAACCATCCCTGGAGATGGCAACTTCCCCCTGCCTGCAGTGGGAACTCACCAAGGGGGCCTGGACTCAGTGTCCCACCTTGCTGGGACTGCAGAGAGATGAGATCTGCTCTGGGAAAATCCTGCCACTTAAAAATCCTAAAACAATGCAATGGTTTGGGCTGGAAGGGACCCCAAATCCCACCCAGTGCCACCCTTGCCATGGCAGGGACACCTCCCAGGTGCTCCCAGCCCCAGTGTCCAACCTGGCCTTGGGCACTGCCAGGGATCCAGGGGCAGCCACAGCTGCTCTGGGAATTCACCCTGTGCCAGGGCCTGCCCACCCTGCCAGGCAGGAATTCCTTCCCAAAATTCCATCTAAATCTACCCACATTCAGTTTAAAGCAATTCCCTGGGTCCTGTTCCTCCATCCCTTGTCCCCAGTCCCTCTCCAGCTCTCCTGGAGCCCCTTCAGGCCCTGGCAGAGCTCTGAGCTCTCCCTGGAGCTGCTCCTCTCCAGGTGAGCCCCCCCAGGTGTGCCAGGCTGTTTTTATGGGTGACACAAAACTCCTGGAGCTCAGGGAGGGGATTTCCAGCAGCCTCCAGAGCTCTGGAGCAGCATTCTGGGGGGACAGTGGCTCCAGGGAAATTCTGGATTAAAAATACAAAGGTGTTTATGAAAGGCAGTGCCCAAAGTGAGGGGAGGGTTCAGAATCTGACTCTGATTAATTAGCACCATTTTATGGCTCAGAAAATATCACATCTGACAGAGCTGCCAAAGACAAGTCAATTTTGTAAGAGCAGGTTTTATTGTGCTGGTAGCAGAGGAAAAAACCCAATGTTTGACAAAGAAAAGGAACTTAACATGGTATTGAGGATGTTTATTTCTTTTATCATATTATGTATGAATCTTTTATAAGTTTTCAGTGAACTATATTAATTAAAAATTAGTTCTGGGAATATTTTGCTTGTAGCCTAATAAGCTATTACGTCAATACAGATTTTCATGGACTATTTTAAATTTGAAATAAAGGGGTCTCCTGAGTATGCGCAATGGAGCAAAAACGCAGCAAAATAACAAAAAGTAGAATGTATTACACTTCTTTCCTTGTGCAAGTTGAGGATCAGGTCTGAGTTTTCAAAGTAACTTTTATGTGCTTTATGCTAGAAGTTTAATTATTATTGAAAGTTTTACGGACTTATCATGAACTTGATTATTTTTTATTTCTATTATGAAATTTTTCACTTTATTGGGATCCATCCCAAGGCTGCCACACAAGGAAAGACTTTTCCAGTCTTCCCTCCCAGTACAAACCAGCATCAACTGCTGATGGGGGCTTGTGGGTCATGGTTTGGGTCTGGAGCTCCTCTGGGTTGGGCTGGAGAAAGGGATGGGGATAAATTCATCCCAGAGTTCTGCTGCTCCCACCAGGATGGAGACAGGGATGGGATAAATTCACCCCAGAGTTCTGCTGCTCCCACCAGGATGGAGAAAGGGATGGGGATAAATTCACCCCAGAGTTCTGCTGCTTCCTCCAGGATGGAGACAGGGATGGGGATAAATTCACCCCAGAGTTCTGCTGTTCCCTCCAGGATGGCAGCTCCTCCACAGAACAAAAGAAAGAAGAAAAAACTCAAATTCCGGGCTGGTGATGGACAGAATGGATTTTCTGGGATTCTCAGCATTAAGTGTAATTCCCATTTCCGGAGAAGCAGAACCAGATCATAAAATATAAGGCCAGAATTAAACCCTCCTTTTAAATAATTCCAGAAAGAATGATCAAAAAACGTGTCAATGACAGTTGTCAGTTGTCAGTCTTATATAAATTGCATCTTCCTTCAACTTTTTGCAATTACAATGAGATGGGAATTTAAAATTAAAAAAAAAAAAAAAATCACATTTTTTGTGGTTTCTTTTCATTTTCAGCAGGCTGCCTTTATGTGTTTTCCAACACCTGGACAGACCTTGGAGGCATCAAGGAGATGAGCTCCCAGCAGGAATGGAGAGGCACAACTCTGGGGTAAATACCCACCTTGGAGGGCTCATGCTGAAGGAACTCTGAATTAAGCAATGTTTTACAGCAATGTAGCAGTTCCTATCCCACTGCAGGACTAAAGCCTGAATTTTTGGCACTTTCTATTTATAACATTTATTTCATGACGTCTTTTTATATGAAATAAATAAATAAATAATTTTGGGGGTGAAATCTCCCATGCCTCAAAGTCTCTCCATATATAAACTCCACTATGAGGGTTTAAGACAAACCCCACATCTACTTATGAATTTAAAATCATCATAAGGAATTTTGCTGATGAATAAGTGACAAATAAAGAAACACAACTGAAGTTTCTTGACGTACCAGTCCCTAACCAACACCTGAAAGTCACAGGAGAGCTTTAGTCTCGTGGCCAAATAGTGCAACCACAAGAGAGACTTTGGGATCCAGAGTCTTCTGGAAAATGATTCCTAATTTAATAAATGTGGGAAAAATAACATATTTTGAGGGCCAAAAATATGACCCTTCCTGGCTGTTTGCTGTCTGATTTTTTAATTTCATTTTGAAGGCGTTTTGTTAATTTTGCTTCTTTTTTTTTTTCATGCAGCAACCTCCTGAAAACATTGAGCAGCAGCCTCATAGGAAAGACTCTTGTCCGTCATCCCAAAGGGACCCAAGGATGTGGGAATGTTCCTTTCAGCCTTGTCCATGGGCAGACACAGAAAACCCCAAATTCCATGGTCATGGTTGGAGTCCTCACCAATAAATGCAACCGCTGCAACCACTGCCCAAACTAGAAACTCCATCCATCAGTAATGAATTTGGAAAGAGTGTTGAAAAGCCACAATAATGAGAAGCTGCTTTTCCCATGGAGGACATTGTGGAGATTTTGGATCAGCTTTTGGATCAGCCCAGACTCCAGCTCACCAAAGCATCCCAAACCCAAGCCCTGGGGCCCCACTCCAGCGATGTTCATGGAGACCAGTGTAATTAATTGCAATTATTTAGCCTCCCAATAAGCAGCGCAGTGTTGGTTGATTTAACCTGGTTCAGGAACCAAAGCAAACAGCAGTTAATTGATTTGCTCGGGTTCACATCACAGGGATCTGACACAGAGTGGGATGAGAAGCAAGGCCCCTGATTCCCACTTCCCTGCTTTATCCCCAGGCTCCAGCTACTTCCACGGCTGTAGTTCATGTTTTCAAAAGGCCAGGGAAAATCAACATCACCCATCTTTGTGTTGTTCAGTTTGCAGGTTGAAACGTGCTCCTCATATTCATATTAATGAGCTGCTTCTCGTGAGGCAACCCATTAAATTTAATAGGAGAGCAACAAAAACCTCCCATGAAATGAAATAGTTGCAGTTGTGTTTACATTTCCTTGAACGCTGCACTTTGCATTCCCGTGCTAGCAACGAACTTGTGCTTCTATTTTTTAATGATAAACAGGTTTTAATGACTCTCTTTAGCCTTTCCTTTTCTGCCTCTTTCCTCTCCTCTCCTGGTGGGATAACAGGATCCCATCCTTCACCGGGCACTGGGCACACAATGTCCTCCATTGGAAAAGCAATTTCTAATTATTGCAGCTTTTCAACACTTTTTCCAAATGTATTATTTATTGATGGAGTTTCTAGTTTGGACAGTGATGAACAAAGAGTCCATTCAAAACACTTGTTTCAGTGTTTTTGGGGTTGGTTTAGGGACCAGTGCACCATAACCTTCCCTCTTCTGAAAGGACTCCAGTGTTGTTTCAAAACACATTATGAAACCCAAACTCTGGCAAAAAAAGAGGATTTCCTCCCTGCTTGGTTTTGCAAAAACACCATTTTTTTTTTGTCAGCAAGATTTCATTATTATTAAATTATTAATATGCTTTTTAAATCTCAAACAAGATCCCCCATAGCCAGATGGCCTTTGCAAGCAAAATCCAGCACTATGCAGGGAGCACGTGGGCTCCAAAGGAAATCCTCAGGTGATCTCAAAGGCAGAACTGGCAGCAAAACTTTTCCCAGGCTCCTTATAGCACAAATCAGGGCAATATTAAGTTTGGAAATCCTGGAGCAGGTGACCCATTTGAATTGGCCCCAGGCCTGCAGAATCCCATATTTTGGGATAGCACCTGAATATAAATCTAACAGTAAATGTAGCTGCTGCTGTGGTGTGGTGGCCCCAAAACAAGAGGGGCTGTGATAAGGACAAAAGCAAGCTGAAGTCTCCAGAGATCTCAATGTTTGTGCCATAAAATTGGTTCCTTTGTCTCCTCTCATAGAAGCCCCCCTGCTCTGGAGCCAGGCTGGGACACCTGGGGGGGCTCACCTGGAGAGGAGCAGGGAGCTCTGCCAGGGCCTGAAGGGGCTCCAGGAGAGCTGGAGAGGGACTGGGGACAAGGCAGGGAGGGACAGGACACAGGGAATGGCTCCCACTGCCAGAGGGCAGGGATGGATTGGATGTTGGGAAGGAATTCCTGGCTGGGATGGAATTCCCAGAGCAGCTGTGGCTGCCCCTGGATCCCTGGCAGTGCCCAAGGCCAGGTTGGACACTGGGGCTGGAGCACCTGGGACCGTGGGAGGTGTCCCTGCCATGGCAGGGGTGGCACTGGGTGGGATTTAAGGTCCTTTCCAACCCAAAGCACTCCATGATTCTCTGATTTCCAGTTCTTAGGTGTCCCACAGGCCCATTCCTGTTGGTGATGATGCTCCAATCTCCTGGCTCTCCCAGATGAGCCCCAGGGCAGTGCCAGGGGTCAGTCCCTGCTGGATTAACCACTGCAGAGGGGGAGCACCACGGTGTGCAACAACCTGACACAAACATCCCGGCACTTCAGGGTGCATAACGAGGGTGAAGTGCAGCTGAAGTCATGTGGCTTTCCTTCAAAAGCTTAAAATTAAAATAAATGTTTGATTGAACAGGAAAAATGCAGTACCCAGGAAGCTGCTGCGCTGCTCCCTCTTAATTTTCCTGTAGCCATTAGAGAGACATTGTTTCACAGTTGTTTCATTTTTCCTGCCGCAGGATCACGTCTCTCCCAGCCTTTATCATTTTGATTTCTCTGACCAATCTCCTCTTAATCCTTTGGTTCAGCAGGGTTGGAGCCCACGGTCCTGCCACAGTGCCCTCTCCATCCAGCTGTGCACACCAGAGAGCCTGGCAAGCAAAATAACAAAGGCTCTTCTTTTTTTTTTTACACATTTGCATCTCTTTGCCCCTTGTGTTTCTTTGCCATATGAAATCTTTTTTATAAGGTGTTCAGGGCCAGGCTGGATGGGGCTTGGAGCAACCTGGGATAGTGGAAGATGTCTCTGCCCATGGCATGACAGGATGGGATTTAAGATCCCTTCCCACCCAGCCAGTCTGTGGTTGTATGGTAAAAATATCTAATTCATAGAAACGAGGTGAATCAGAATTTAGGAAAATGAAGGCTCCTCTCTAAACATGGAGGAGCTGTTGGATATCCAAGAGCCCTCAATATCCTGGGAAGACCCCCTGGAGCAGCTGTGGCAGCTTTGGTAAGGCACTATGGGCATTCCTGGCTGTGGATCATGGCTCTGAAGGAGCCAAGAGGTGAAAAAACAGGCAGGAAGCCAGAACTAGGAAGGGCAGGATCTGCTGGAGCCCAGGCAGGCACAGCCCTGGGATGCTCCTCACCCTGCACCACCTCCATGCTCAGCTACCCAGGAGCGAGGAGCTCTCCCAGTGCTGCAAGCCTAAACCCCACAAGGAAAACTGGGAAGAACTAAGAGAAGAGGACAGCAGCTTGCTCCCTCAAAACCAGAGGAGGAATCACAGCCTCAAAGAGTTGCAGCGTACTTCTTACAAACATTTGTACATCTACTTACATCAAATGCCCTCGTGTTCCGAACAGGTGGCTCACCAACCTTTTTCCTCTGTAATTTCGTTATGAAAGCTGCCTTATTTATCTGTCAGACTCATCTGAAAATTACAACACAAAGAAAACAAAACATGTGGAAAACTGTTTATTGGGAGAGTTGCAGTCTTGGGGGATATTCTCCAAGGGGAAGGGATGTTTAATTAAACACACAAGGCAGCGCTCGCCCAATGGAAGGCGCCTCTGAAGTCCTGGCGGCTGTTTCCTGGCATACATTACTCCCAGTATTCCTCAGGAGTGTTTATTTTGGATAACTCAGGCTTCCACAGGCACACCAAGAGGTGAGGCAACAGTTAAAGCACCACCACAATACAGCTTCCATTTGGGCGACATCTTTCAGTTCCTCATCCACGACAGGAATAAATAAAATCAAACTGCACAGGGATGCTTCCTCTGCGTCCCCAGTACCGCTGCTGATGCTGATCATGTGGAAAACTCAGCATTTTATTTCCTTTTTTTCCCAGAGTTCTCTATGGATGTACAACCAGGAACACCGAGAGGAATGCTGAACGCTGGAGAAGGGAATTAGCCAATTTGTTAATGACAACTTATTTGGGTGCAGCCCCATTCCCTTCGGAACGGGCGCTCTTTATTCAACCTTTCAATGTCAGTTATCATTTTTAAAGCAGCTTGACCTGGAAGCACACAGTTAAAATTGTGGTGACTGTTAATGACAGTTTTATTGGACACTATGCTTATAGTTCACATTTTGAGGTCTGTATGTAATTGATCTTTCTCCCCTACATGAGAAACACTGCAATGAGTTGGTTGCAGCACCACATTATAGATATAGAGAAATAATAATGATGTCACCTTGAGATTCAAAGATCGTGGAATAGTAATAGTCTCCTAGCTCATTCTCCCAACTGTGATGACCTCTCCAGTACTAAATCTTAACAGTCTCAGCATTATTTTTGAATTATTCATGCTAGCCTTTTCCCTCACTACAAAATCAAGGAAAATGAATGCATCATGCTCTGTCAGCTCCACAGGTATTTTGGTAAAAGTATAAAATGTTATTTGGTTTCAAAAAAATCCGTGCAGCAATACAGGTCACTTGCTAGGCTGAGCAAAAACAAAAATTCAAATGCAGAAGAGATGGGACACATCCATTCTAGGGCTGGATGAGGCATTTTGAATCCCTGGAAGTTGGGGTTTGATTAATTACAGCTTCTCCTGCAGAAATAAAAGGAGAATTAAAGAAGCATCAACACACACAAAGCATTTTTCACTAACTCAGACGGGGTTGCCAGCATTCCAGGGATTGAGCAGGGCGTCAGGACACGAGGAGTTATGGACTGGGGACAGAGAGACACTTTTTTAATGTCATATTTAGAGGTGGAATCGGTGGTGATGGTCAGGAAAGAGGGCAGCCATTCCTCTGCCCATCCCAGCCAGAACAGCAGTGGTTCCTAAAGGCAGCAGGTTGATAACTCTTCTAGACCATCAAAGCTGGATAATAAGAGAGCGCTACAGTTTTATTCCAGTGATGGATCTCATAAAAAGTGCACATGGGAATAAAATAAAATGCATGTAAATGTAAACTCGAGCAGATATCCTGATTCATCTGTAGCTGGTGACCTTTAAGTTCATTATGAAAAACAAATGTCAAGCTTTCAAAAGACAGGAGTATCCCTGGCTTTGCTGGGGATTTTGTATGCTATGGCACAGACTGTATTAATTTAGTCTGGCATCAATAACCTTGAAATCAGGATTTTGCACTAAAAATCTAGTTTTATGTTTATTCAGAAAGCAAAGATAAAAGGCGACTTTATTTTAAGGGACCCTCCTGTGGCTACAGGGCAAACGCAATGTAACACTCTGGATTTCCACTACCTTGCTATTCAATGCCAGCTCCCATGGCAACAGATTTTATAGGAATACAAAGAGTGTGATGAAGATCTCCCTTGATTTTGCACCGAGTTTAATTATGGAAAAGTCTCCAGTCTGCAGAGTTCTTCGGCATCCGTGAGACGACAAACGCTCCTGGAAAGCCTCGGTCAAAACCAGCCACAGGTCCCCTGGAGAAGGAAAAGAACCTCATTCCTCCACTGTGGAAAACAGAGAGATGTTGGATGTTGATACTGACACCAAAAATTTCAACTGATCAACAGGGGAATATCACGTAATTGCTGAAGAAACAACATCTGATCAATTAATTACTTCTCTAACTCGAACAAGAAGTGCTTTTATGCTTCCATTCTCCCCTCAATTAGTTCATAAGCTGCAAGACAGTCAGTCTGATGAGACTAAAGAATTTAAATGTATTTTTGCTCTGTTTTTGCCTTTTGTTTTGGTTGTAGTTATGCTAACAGAGCTACCTGCTCTCTCTCTCTATCGTCTTTGCTCCTGCTAATAAAGGGACACTCTCACTGTGATGAATCTCCTGCCTTATTTTTAAAGGAACAAAACCCCACTCACAAGCTCAAAAAGAAACAACAAAAGCATCTACAAAAATCACTGGTTTTAGTCTAACTGAGCATCATCAGGACCTTATTGCAGTTATGGTGCTTTGACATGCCCAGACAAGTGTCCCAGCAGGAGCAAAAAACCAACAGGTACTCAGAGTTGGGACAGCAAGAAGTTGAAGAAAATTGGGATGTACAACTTCCTTCCATCCAGAAACTTTGTCACCACAAACTACAAATAAAAATAACCCAGATTTTCTCTTCACCTGTTCTGTGGAGCCAGGCTGGGAGAGCTGGGGGTGCTCCCATGGAGAAGGGAAGGCTCCAGGGAGATCTCAGAGTCATTTCCAGAGCATAAAGGAGATCCCAGAGAGCTGGAGAGGGACTGGGGACAAGGGATGGAGGGACAGGACAAGGGGGAATCCCAGAGGGCAGGGATGGATGGGATATTGGGAATTAGGAATTGTTCCCTGTGAGGGTGGGCAGGCCCTGGCACAGCTCTGGCTGCCCCTGGATCCCTGGCAGTGCCCGAGGCCAGGTTGGACACTGGGGCTTGGAGCAGCCTGGGACAGTGGGAGGCATCCCTGCCCCTGGCAAGGGGTAGAACTACATCAGCTTTAAGGTCTTTTCCAACTCTAACCATTCCAGGATTCTATAAAAATCAAAGGGATCTGTGCACTGACTTCAGTGAGAAAAGATTTACCCCCCTAGTTTAACTACTTGTATTTATTTTCTACCAAAAGTATGGACTTCCAATCACTTTCTAGCTATATTCCTGCCTTTCACTCTGCACCAAAGAGCTCCGTATTTAAGCATTACACCAAAAATTCCTGTATTTCAGACACTCTGAGCCCATGTGGTGCTTGGCTGAGGATGGACAGAGGGCTCCAGACAAGGCCACGAGCCCTGAGTTGTGCTGTCACCGTCACAGCTCTTTGAAGCACAGACAGGCGCTATCAGCTGATGCTGTGCAGGGTCTCCCAGTCACAATGGTGGAGTCATTCCACCAGAGCACTGGATTTTCCTTTCCTGATGGCTCCTGCACATGAAAGAGACCCTTATCTGCCTGTGGAGCAAACGGGGGGCTCAGAGCCAAAGAGCTGCCCAAAGATCCCCCCACGGCTCCGCCACCGCAGCCGGATGAGCCCGTGGCACTTTTCCTCTCTGACTCTGCTCCTACAACAGCCAGAGTGGATGGCCCCAGCCATCAAAGCAGAGTCACTCTCTGAGCGGTGACAAATGACACTGAACTCGAAAAAATGCAGCCTGATCTATCTGGGGGGAAATAATCTTAAACAAAGGTGCTCGATGGCGGGAGGAAATCTGGCCAGAAGCAAGAGCAAAGAAAGGAACGCGGGGGTGATACCAGCAGATTAAATGTGAATAACTGAAAGCTTTCAGAATTGTCTGCGGGCTTGTGATGGCACATGTGGCACTCAGAGGAAAGGACAGGGCAGGAGGTGTCACTTGTCACCGGCCAGGGCAGAGCACACAAACCTCGACACCTCCTCCTGCATCACCTCCCCATTCCCAGCAGGATCCCCTGGCTCCAAAGGCACAAAAATGCAGCTCCTCAGTCTTGGCCATTAATCTAAAAAGCTGCATCGCAGCGACTTAAATGAGCTCTTTTCAAATTCCCTTCCCTTTAATTCCATAAGTACCCAGCTATTTTAGGCTCTTGATATAAAACCCACCAAATATTTGTGAGTAATTCCTCTACTTCTGCTTAGCCTTGTAAGCCCAGAGGAATACAGAGCAGCAGACCTAGATCCCAGTTTTAACTCTAGCTTCTATTTTAACACCAAAAATTTCCATGGAATTGCTACAAAAAAAAAGGCAGGGAAGCATCTTTGTGGACGGTAATTCTGTTGGTTAAATCTCCCTTTGAACTTCCTCTAGTTTATCTCTCCCAAGGGGTGATTGTTTTTACTGCCCTTTATTTCATGGGTGCAGATATATCTATATAAGCCTAAAAAAACGTTGCAATCGCTTATTTCCAATTAAAAGGGATCACAGGGAAATTTAGGGAAGCTGATCAAGTCCTTTTCTCTTTGGAAAATAAAAAAAAAGGGGTGGGGGGGAAGGGTGAGTTCTTGGTCACTGCACATCCTCCAGGCTCTCTCGAACTGTAATATTTTGTATTTTTCTGAAAGTTCTCACTGCATTTTTCTTCCACACTGTGTTTGTGCTCACTGCTTTTCAAATTTCCTCGCTAAATATGCCTTCAAAATGAAATACATGTTTTCGGAATAGTCCATTAAAAGTACTGAACATTTTCAAGAAAAATTCTTATTTCTCCGTGCCTGTGCTTTTAAAGAGAGCAGAGCCAGGTATTTTTAATTTTTTTTTTTTGTAATGCAAAATATATAGATATATTATGTTATATGAGGCACAGTGATGATTTTATTCCAACATAAATGTCATTCTCACATAGTAATTTCATTTGGACTAGCAGGAGTGACTTTTTTTTGAGGTGTTTGCACCTAATATTAATGTTAAAGTTTAAACTATTTCATGGAAGGATAACGACATCCAATTAACAGGCAGGGCAGGATTTACTGGTTTCCATTAGAAATACCAGGTCCCTCCTACTTTCAGTAACATTTTAGAGCAAAATCATTATTTTTTCTTTAAAAACATCTAGGAATACACGCGTGGAAGCGAAGAAACATGCCCGTTTCCCCTTCACTATTTCCCTCCAGGCCTTGCCAGAGAAATGCCACTCAGGCTCGGAGGTCAGCCCGGGTTTGAGCAGCGCTCCGCATTCCTGAACTCCTTCCCAAATCTCGGCGAAGGCAAAGGGAGCAAAACAAATCGCAGATGTGGGAATTGGGGAAAGGAAACGGTCATTTTTCCAGCGTGGGTCACGGAGAACAGATTAGCGAGTCCGGGATGGCTGAAACGTGCTGGCACAGGCAGAGGAGCTGGCCTTGGCCCAGGACAAACAGTGCCAGAGCCGGGAGAGCCGGGAGCGCCGGGAGCCGCGCGCACGCGGCCGGGAGCCGCCGCCAGCCCCGCGCCACCAGCCACATGCCATGGAGTGCCCTTGGCTCGCCACGTGCCGTGGAGTGGAGTGCCCTTGGCTCACCTCCCCCGGCTCCCAGCCCTCCTGGGGGGGTTCCAGCACAGGCTGGGATGAGCAGCTCCACTCGGGATGGGGGAATGTGGGCAAAGCTGATCGATCCCGGCTGGAAACGGATCCTGCTCGAGCTTCGCGTGGGGATTGCAGCTGGACCTTCCTCTTGGTAATGGCAGGTTGGTGGCAGGGAACCTGGCTTGGGAGAGCCAGGATACTCTGGAAAGCCTCAGGAGAACCGCAGAGGGTGGGCAGGCCCTGGCACAGGGTGCCCAGAGCAGCTGTGGCTGCCCCTGGATCCCTGGCAGTGCCCAAGGCCAGGCTGGACACTGGGGCTGGGAGCACCTGGGACAGTGGGAGGTGTCCCTGCCATGGCAGGGGTGGCACTGGGTGGGCTTTAAGGTCCCTCCCAGCCCAAACCATTCCATGATTCTCTGGATTGTGAGTAAATCCCTGGTTTCATTTCCATGTGTTAGTGACACGGTGGCAGGTGATGCCAGTCGAGGTCACGCTAAATCCAGGGGACAATAATTTACCTCAGTAACTCCAATCCAAGCAGGAATAATTCCTCCCCCCACCTTCTTAGGCTCATGCAATATTTTAGCCACATTCCCATCGAGAGCAGGCACAGCCAGAATAACGCTGGGAGAGGGAAAATACAGCTCTGGAGACAGGAAAAGTGGACCCAGAGACCACCCAGCCACGGCAGGACGAATGAGATGTCATCCGTGGTATCCCACAGCTCAGGATGTTATTCCTGAGCAGTGCACAATCAATTATGTCTGTATGGAATGACTCCACTCCCTTTTTTTGGGTCTCCGGGAAATCTTTGTTCAAATTGAAGATGGTTTTCTAACAGGCTCCACTCTTTACCCAATTTTCCAGCTGAGTTGACTGAGGCCCAGGCAGGTCAAAAGGCTTACCCAAGGTCAGGGAGGGAATCAATGAGTTGGGTCAGATGAGATCTCAGCCTGTTCCTCGCTTTTCATCCTCTGCTGTTCCTGCTGGACCACTGTTAGAACCAGGTTAACAAAATGTCATGGATACGCTTTAAAAATATATATTTTTTAACTTGTTATTCCAATAAGCATTAAGTTCTTTAGACAGCATGCTATATAAGATTAGGTTTCAAGAGGTGAGGCCTTTGCTGCAAGGAATTCAATATCCAGCACAATGTAAAATATCCAGCAGGAGAAAGACTTTTACTACTGTATAAAAATAATAAAAATGCAGAAAAGTCAAATTCACAGATCAAATGCTGAAGTGCTCACTGGGGTCAAGTTCTGCCTGGCTTTAATTGTATTTTGCCTTGGGAAAAGGCTTCAAATCCGGCCATAAATTAGTGTGCTGATCCCATGGCATGGATGGTGTTTTATTTACTTATTCCCTGGAATATGTTGCAGGATTCAAGTAGCAGTTAAGCTAAAAAGAGTCGCTCATCCAAATCTGAAGGAACTGCAGTGTTTGTGAGAATAATCTTGGGCTGCCTCTTCCAACCACCCACTGGGTAATTTGGCATGAATTGCCCAAAATAGCCCATTTCCCCCCAAGGGATGTGTGTGTTTCCTGAACTTAGGCATCGAGAGGCACCAGAAGCTCTGGATTTTCAGGAAAAATGTCTTCCCTGGGAGGGCTGAGCTTTCCTCATCCCTGAGGATTTCCACACCCACTGAGGGAAAGCCCTGAGCAGCCTGGAGCTGGTGAAGGGGGATGGCCTGGAGACCTCCTCCAGCCCAGCCAGGACTGTTTTCCAGTGCTGCAGCATCACTGGATATTGTCCTTCTCAGGATTAATGTTTAAAGACCACTTCAGGGGCAGGTTTTTCCCCCAGCTATCCCTCTGTGCTGCCAGATCCTACCTTGTCAGCTCCCATGATAATACAGGAAGATGTGGCATGGAGAGAGAGGAATATGAGTTTATTTCCCAGCTATTACTCCATAAATAAAACAAAGAAATCATCCATCAAACTGTGTTCTTTTTTCCTTCATTCACTTTCACCCCACCAAACCACAGAAGAATTGTTCTGGGCATTTTGCTTTCAGACAATGGGAGAAGGTTTTGCTTTGGAAAGTCCAGTCAGGAATTTTCTTTTCCCGATTTTCGGATCCGTCACAGGCGCACTCGGAACTCTTGGCAAAGTTCAGCACTGAGGAAACTGCATCTCATCACTTCTCATCTGCAGATCAAAGCAATTCACTGGCAACATGAAAAGCCTGTATTTAAAAACTGACAGGATACCCTTAGAAAAAAAAATTAAAAGAACAAGCTTAGAAATTCTGGGAAGAATGCATTTGGAGTTTCAAGCAAAATAAAACAACATTGAAAAAGCAGTATTAAAAATATCCTCGACGCAAGAGAAACATTTGTATTTGCCCAGTGCTGAAACAATAAACAAATGAAAACGATCTCTGCTCCGTGTTCCAGAGCAGGATAAAAACTATTCAACCATTAAACTGGGTTCAACTCTGCTGGCTTTCCTCCTGTGCTTCCATAAAGGCCAGAAAAAGCTAAACCAGGCGGGAGATGACAGAAACCTGCAGGAAGCATCCTGAGACTGGAGAAATTTGGGAAGTTTGAAGCAAGATGTGCAAATTCAGGAGCAAAGCATTTGTTCACCTGCTCCTCCTGACTGCTGGTGCCTTTCAGCACTTGCAGAAATAGGAATGTTTCCTCTCTTTTGACTGGCACAGCTCCCCTCTTCCTCCTCGGGCTGGCTCTGGAGCTGCCTTTGCCTCCACCTCGTTTTTGTCAGAACTGGGAGCACACGGAGGTTTCATCAGCTGCCTGACCTTTCCAAGGTGTGCATCTCCACCTTCACCACCCAGGGACCTCCTTATGCTTAAAATCTGCTCCAGGTTCACTTGAATTATTTCATGTGAAGGTGCTTAATGTCACAAACTTTTTTTTTTCTCTCTCATTGTAGGTCAGTTGGCATTTTAATGTTTATTATTAAACCGCCTTTGAAAGCTGAGCATGGAATAGATTTGCCTCCATCGATGGACACAGGGGAGCATCCCAGCCCAGCTGTGCACCTGCCACCTGGACCTGCTGGACTATGGCCTCAGGAGCATTTTGGAGAGATGTCAGCTCCCAGAGCTGTGGGAACACAGCCAGGTCCAGCCAAGCCAGGAGACGTCCCAGCACGTGGCTCCAGTTAAGCAGAGCGTTCCTCTGCTCCCAGCCTGGACATCAGCACCCTCTGGGAGCAGGCCAAAGGGAATTTCACCCATTTTCACATTAATAAAACATGTTATCTACTTATCTCTTTGTCTATTATATACTCAGGCTGCTGCTTGAATGGGGATCTGAACCCACACCCAAGCCCAGATTGGTGTGAGGGACAGCAACAACCCTGGGTATGTCCCACCACAGTTATGGGACAATTCATATCAGAGAGACACTAAACAGAGGAGGGAAGAAAAGAAAAGAAAAGAAAAGAAAAGAAAAGAAAAGAAAAAAGAAAAGAAAAGAAAAGAAAAGAAAAGAAAAGAAAAGAAAAGAAAAGAAAAAAGAAAAGAAAAGAAAAGAAAAGAAAAGAAAAGAAAAAAAGAAAAGAAAAGAAAAGAAAAGAAAAGAAAAGAAAAGAAAAGAAAAGAAAAGAAAAGAAAAGAAAAGAAAAGAAAAGAAAAGAAAAGAAAAGAAAAGAAAAGAAAAGAAAAGAAAAGAAAAGAAAAGAAAAGAAAAGAAAAGAAAAGAAAAGAAAAGAAAAGAAAAGAAAAGAAAAGAAAAGAAAAGAAAAGAAAAGAAAAGAAAAGAAAAGAAAAGAAAAGAAAGAAGAAAGAAAGAAAGAAAGAAAGAAAGAAAGAAAGAAAGAAAGAAAGAAAGAAAGAAAGAAAGAAAGAAAGAAAGAAAGAAAGAAAGAAAGAAAGAAAGAAAGAAAGAAAGAAAGAAAGAAAGAAAGAAAGAAAGAAAGAAAGAAAGAAAGAAAGAAAGAAAGAAAGAAAGAAAGAAAGAAAGAAAGAAAGAAAGAAAGAAAGAAAGAAAGAAAGAGAAAAAAGAAGATAAACATTTTCACTTCCATTTATTTTCATTTTAGGTTACTGCAGGACTCTACTCCCCTCACAGTTCACATTGTATTTATGTTAAAATGTTATTAAGACAAGAAGTGAAGACAGGATTTCTTCATGTCTAATTTAAACCTGGACTTCTTCAGCTTAAGGTCATTCCCCCTTGTCCTGTCCCTCCATCCCTTGTCCCCAGTCCCTCTCCAGCTCTCCTGGAGCCCCTTCAGGCCCTGGCAGAGCTCTGAGCTCTCCCTGGAGCTGCTCCTCTCCAGGTGAGCACCCCCAGGTGTGCCAGCCTGGCTCCAGAGGGGCTCCAGCCCTTGGAGCAGCTCCATGGCCTCCTCTGGATTTATCCCAACAGGTCTGTTGTGCTGGGGACCCTAGAGGTGGACACAAGCCTCCAGATGGGCTCCCACCAGAGCAGAGGAGAGAACACCCTCCCTTGACCTGCTCAGCCTGCAGGGCATCCAGCTCAGCAAGAAACCTCCTGAGGAACTCTTCCCTCAGCTGCCACCAGATTCTCACAGAAGCAGCAGGACACGGTGAAAACTGCACACAGGTGATCCAGAGGGAACTGGATTCCCTCAGTGCAGGCCCTCTCCCAAAAACCCCACACATTCCTACCCGTGGAAAGCAATTCCACATTAACAGCTCTGCCTGTCCTTCAGCGAGTGTGTGATGAGGTTTGCCAGCACTCAGAAGAGTCTGCGAGGCCGGAGTTACACCCAGTCCATAAAATCACACAGAATCCACCCATTTTACAGAGACAGGCTCCCTAAAGTGTCACAGTGCATTTCAGCATCTGAACTGCCTGGCATTCAGTGAAAGAATCCTGCTTCTCTGCCATGGATCTTGGGCTCTGCAAGCTCCTCCATGTGCATATATCATCCCTGCCTCGCGAAGGAGCGCGGGTGGCTTGAGGGACAGAGGTGCACCTCCTGTAATGGTATATTCTACACTCTGCTGCAACCTTTCTTCTCATATTTCAGAGTTGAAAAAGGCCTGTCAAAAAGGGGCTATTATGAAAGGGAATTTGAAGACATTCATAAACATCGAGACAGAAAATTGCATTTTCAATATGAGAACCTCAATAGTTAAGGCTACATTTGGGAGATCACTATGGCCCTCTTATTTTCTGCTTACGCTGTCAAAGTTTGAATTCATGTTGGGTTTTCCAGCAATTCAAACAAAGGATACTTTCATAAACATCCATTTCATAAACTACAGCATATCTAATTCTTTGGGTTCTGAAGGCTGAGCTGAATGTAGTGTTTGTGGTCTACTGAGAATATGTCTGGAAAGCATAAAACAATCTACTAGGTAAGTTACAAAGCTGTTGACATAGGGAATGAAAATGGAAATTCTGCAGTAGTTTCCCCCATCCCCGGCTTTACGCTATACTTTGCCTGATGTGAGCTGATTGGTGCCGTATATCTTGATGTTAGGATCCCATTTCAGAAATGTTCTGACATTATCTATTTGGCAGTTTGAAAAATAGTATCAAACTCCCAATGCATTTGAGCGCACGTTTCAACCCAGCAAGTGTAATATCCATTTCCTCCGGTGCAAGAGGCACATTAGGACCAACTCCAAGTGGATTCAATTCTAGGAATGCAATATGTGACTCCACACAACCCCACACATGCACACACGGCCTGGTGAGAGGGACCAAAAGGAATTAACCTGATTTGATTTCCAGCCTCTCCCAGAGAACACAAAGGTCTGTCCCTGCCAAGGAATGGATGCCGCGAGTTCTGTGAATGCACAGTTGGCACCTCACCTGCCCGTGGCACAGGGAGGGATGGAGAGAGGAAACCTCATCCAAAAGAAAGGGAATTATTAGGGATATTTTCACAAGAGCATGTAGAGATAGGATAAGAGGGAATGGCCTTAAACAGAAGGAGGGCAGGGCTGGATGGGATATTGGGAATTAGGAATTGTTCCCTGGCAGGGTGGGCAGCCCTGGCACAGGTGCCCAGAGCAGCTGTGGCTGCCCCTGGATCCCTGGCAGTGCCCAAGGCCAGCCTGGACAGGGTTTGGAGCAGTCTGGGACAGTGGGAGGTGTCCCTGCCATAGCAGGGGTGGCACTGGGGGATCTTTAAGGTCCCTTCCCACCCAAACCCCTCAGTGGTTCTGTAATTTCTCATACAATTGACAATAATTACGAGGCTGGGCACATCTCTACCCAGGCTACAATCACCAAATCCCCTGATGGATGTGTTCTCTCACAAATATGCTTAATATGTCAATAGGAAAAAAATATATGCTGTAAATTTTGCCGTAATAATTATTGGAAATGCTTGAGCCTTGCTGGAATTTGGCAATAGCTCCACTAAATATAGGACTCCAGGCACACTTAATTTAACAGGAGATTTATCAGTGGCCTTATTGACCCAAAATTCCTCTTATTTAACATTTATAAGTTTTTTTTACCACACAAATTTCTCTGTATCACAACAGGTAAAATTTACACTGGGTTAGCTTCACCAGTATTTGTCAAAACATTTTCCAACAACTTCTGGAATAGAGCAGCCAGGAGATAACTAAAGCACCTGAAGTAGGGCATATGAAACACCATAAGTTTTTACAGTTTTGCCCTAAAGAAAATGCAGCCAATCTCTGCTAATATCCCTTTCATTTACACGCTTTGCTACGAGATTTCCCTAAAGGCATTAGTGGCTGGCAAACAACTCCCAGCACCTTGATTACAGGAAATCATATTTCTCCCGATCCCAAGCTTCTTCATAAGTACTGAAAATGCTCTGCCTACTAAAATACGTATTCTTAACTTACCAGTAATTCTACACCTCGAACCACCCAACTTCCTTCCTCTCCCAGCACAGGAACCACTTGTATTCCTGCTCAATATATCCTAACTCCTGCTTTACTCTTTGTTTTTTTCAATAGAGATGACTCTGTGCTTCAACATCAAAAGAGGTATCCAGTAAGTTTGGAGAATATTTTGGGGGAAGAGGGAGAGAAACAAGACTTAATTAGTGAGAGTTACAAAATATTTCTAAGATAATGGCAAGTTAAAATGTATATATTTTTACTTGAATTCCCTTGAATTTAAAGAATTATGGAGCCCCAACTGCTCTGACCCAGACTGAAGGGTGAGCCCCAGGAAATGGCACATCTTCAGAACAACCCTTGGACCTCTTTTCTTACGTACAGATATCACAACCCAAGCCATCAAAATTTAACTCCTTGCCTTCATACACCCATCAAGCTCCAGTGATTCCCAGTGACCCAGGTGCTTCCCAGCATTTCACATCAATTAAAACACAGCTCCCAGTATGCTGCAAACAAAAGTTTCGTGTCAGAGATTACTTCTATCATTCAAGTCCTGTTAAGAGTGTTTTTACACACACACTCTCCTTCAGGGCCAATTAAAGCACATAACGTGCCCAGCTCTGCGTGGACAGGAACAATTCCAGATTTAAATTTGCAGGACACATCCCTGCTGTTGAGAAAACACAAGCGTCTTGGCAAAGGGAATCACAGTTTCTGGTTTCATTCAGCCTGCTCTCTTTTTTTTTTTTTTTTTTTAGTTTTTCCTGGTGATTCTACGAGTGAAAGGCAAGCCTTATTTACTGGTTGAAGTGAACTCACACCAGGTGACATTGCTGGGGCTCTCTGCAGCTGAAGAGAGGCCAGAGGAGCAGAGGAAGTGCTCCAGGCCAGGCTCTGACTCAGTAAGGCACATACACACAAAGGCAGAAATATTTTATGCCTCTGCTCCAATCTGACAATTTTCTCAGGGGGGAAATTAAGGATCTACAAGTGAGGTCCAAATCACAGTGATTTGCAATCCTGCATCTTCCCCAGGCTCCATCTGTTTGTCTCTCTGCCTGGTGAGAGGGTCCTTCCAGCTCCAGTGCCCAAGCCTCTCCTCCACAGCAGATGTTGCAGAAAGGAGACGCTTCCAGAGGTTAGTCCTCAACAAGGAATTTAATCCAGGCTGAAATAGTTGTGAATTGACATCTCAAGGCATTTAATAAAACCCTTCCTTTTCAGTTTTTCCATCCCACGCCATCAAAATCTTTGACTGCAAAGTTCACGTGTTGGTTTAAGCCTTGGTTTACTTGGATGCAAATTCACGTGCTGGTGCTGGAAGACAACTGCAGACAGATGTTCCAGTCCTGGGGAAATATCATCCTGTCCCTGAAAATGACACATTAAATGGCAATTAATAACAAATAAAGCAAAGAACTGAAAGGAAATGCAATGCCTTATAAGCAGCAGGCTTGAGTAAAATAAAGACTGAGAGAAAATGCCTGGAATGAAAAACAAAGATATTGGACATGACTTGAAAAGTTTTAGAAATTTTGGACCTTTTTACTGGATTAGTGTTGTGAAAATTCATTCACAAGCTTCAGTATTAGTGAACTAGACTGGATGTTTCATCACTGAACGCTGGAATTCTTCTAGGCAGGAAATTAGACACATCTAACAAGGCACAGTCCTTCATTGTTAAAGGACTGGAAATCCAAGAGTTCAGTGCTTGAAGTGACACTTGAAGTGACAAAGACCCGAATTTGGCCAGCAGAAGGGTCAGAGATTTGAATAAGATTTTCATAATTCTGAGGGCAGAGTGAACACTGGTCAGAAGCACCTTTCTCACCTCATTTATAAACAGGAATACGTGACACTTCATCAAGTTCCAATGCAGCAAAGTTTGAAACAGCACAGAGAAACTTTCCTTTATAGTGCAAACACACAACTTGTGGATCCACTGCCAAAGCCCAAGATGGTAGGATTTAAGGAAATCTGGATATTTTACATTCCCTATTCAAGCCTGTTATAATGCAAACTAAAATCATATTAAAGATAATCAATTTTCATGCTCCAGGCAATAAGGAGATCACCTTGGGAGAGGAGGCAGAGAAGATTAATATGTATTTTAGGGAGGTTTCCACTTATAATAAAGTTTCAGGAACTGGCTACTTTTCTGACAAGGATATCAGGACAGAGAGAATATTCCAGCCAGTTTAGAATAACTATTTCTAGCGTATCCCATCCAGTACAGAGCTTGATTTTTTTATTTAGAGAGAGGATCAACCTCCCATAAGCTACTGCCTTTGTATGGACATGCAGCACCTTTTAATTGACCATTAATCCAAGCTTCATTAGAACTAGGGAAAAGCTTCATTTTCTCATCAGTAAATATCAGATGTTGCAGTACAACTATTTTCAATTGTATTGGGGAACTTCTGCACTTTGGACTGTATTTTACATTTATTTTCTACTTCTTTTAGAATTGGATTTAACACACAGGCACTACCTCAATGCTGTTAGTTCTGTATTTATTTACAAATTTTCCTTATGAAAAAAAAAGGATTTCCTGAATTCTGCAATGACTTTTAAAATATTGTTCTGATCCTTCCCAAGTGGATTCCTTCATTTTGGGACAGTTTCTGAATCATACAGAGAAACTCTTAAAATTTTTGCTGACATAACTCAGATTGAGACTCTGACAGATTCTCCAGCTCGAAAATCAGTGGTTTCTTGCTGCAAACTCTGCTGGCATTTCGAATCCTGCTCTTTTGAGTTTTATTTCCTCAAATAAACCTCACTGCAAGTTCACTTTCCTCAGGCATTTCACTTCTTTTTATCTCCTCCACGTCTCCTTTTAGGATCCGTATTTACCAAATGCTTCTCCTTCTACGCTTGGCTGCTAATCCTCTGCCCCCACCCTCATATGCAACTTTGAAATCCCAAATTCCAGGATGGTTTGGGTTAAAAGGGACCCCAAATCCCACCCAGTGCCACCCCTGCCATGGCAGGGACACCTCCACTGTCCCAGCTGCTCCAGCCCCAGTGTCCAGCCTGGCCTTGGGCACTGCCAGGGATCCAGGGGCAGCCACAGCTGCTCTGGGCACCCTGTGCCAGGGCCTCAGCACCTTCCCAGGGAATAATTTCTTCCCCAATTTCCCATCCAAATCCACTTTAAATTCCCACTTCCAGTTTAAAGCCATTCCCCGTGTCCTGTCCCTCCATCCCTTATCCCAAGTCCAGCGCTCCTGGAGCCCTTTGAGCACTGAGCTCTCCCTGGAGCCTTCTCCTCCCCAGCTGAACACCCCCGGCTGTGTCAGTGCGCGCACAGCGCTGCTTTGGGGTGGATTTTTACACAAATCCGCGTTTTCCCCACGCGTGCGGCCCGGCCCGGCCCGCAGCCCCAGCCGGGCCGCACCGGCGGCCACGCTCCCGCCCCGCCTCGGCCGCACCAGCGGCGAGCAGGGCCCAGGCTCCTCCTGGATCCCTCCCGGAGCCACCTGGAGCTCCCCGGCTCTGCCCCTTCCCCTTCCCCCGCCCGGCTGCGGCTTCCGGGCGGCCCCGGCCCCGCCCCGGCAGCGCGGCCTGTGCGGAGCGGCCGCGGCCATCCCCGGGTGCGGGCAGGTGCGGGGAGCGCGGCTGCCGGGGACAACCGGGGACAGCCAGGGAGCTCCGGGGACAGCCAGAGGGCTCCAGGGACAGCCAGAGGGCTCCAGGGACAGCAGGAGCCCGCCAGGACTCACAGGGAAAGGCCCGGAGGGTGGGCAGGCGGGCGGGGTGAGCGGTCCCGGCCTGGGGAGCGGGGGATGCTCGGCCCCCGGAGCCCGCAGAGCCGGGGCAGCGCAAACCCGCCGGGGTTCGCTGGGGCTGCGGGGGAGCCCGGCCTCCGAAAAGGTGCTGGTTTTCCTTGGAACAGTGCTGGGGAAGCGGGGGATGGATGGCAGCAGGCTGGGGTCACGGCGGGTTTCGGGGAATGTCCAAAATAATTGCTCCGGGAAGGGCCGGTTCTCTCCCTGGAGCGTCCCCGGGCGCGGCCGTGGATGGGGTGGGCGGGCGGCAGCGCTGCTGGATGTGCTCCGAGCGGCTAAACTGCACCTAAACCATCGCCCAGAAGCCTGCCCAGGGTGGTTTTAGAGTTTTCCTCGCCGCGAATATTCCAGAAGTGTCTCAGCGCCGTGCTGTGCCATGTGCTCGGCGATGGCGCTGCTGGCACCACGGGAGCCGCTGTGGTCCCTCCCAGCCTGACCCACAATTAATATTAATCTAAATTATATATTAATTTGAATGTCTTTTCAGCACTGAGATAAAAGCCAAGCTCTGCAGGTGTTTTAAAGTAACTGCAATAATGTAACTGCATGCAGGTTTTAAGGCACGGTAAATGTAAAGAGCTATTTAATTTATTTGCCCCTCCCAAATAAACCGTACTTGTGGTGGTGCGTATCTTATTTTTGTGGAGTGGAGCTCTTACTGAATGGTGAGGTGCAGTCTCTGCAGTGTTCCAGTTTGGAAAATCTCAGTTTTCTATACTGGGGCATTACACGGGTGCTGTGACAATCATTTCTCAGCTACCTTTTGTGTCCAGGCTTGTGCTCACCCTGCACAAGGGTCATCAGCTGGAGGGGTCTGTTGGAATGACAGAGTTCCCTTGTAAACCTGCTGAAAGTTTTGGCCTCCAAGTACTGCCTGTCTCCCTTATGCACACAACTAAAGTTGGGGATGTGGGCTTATTTTTTCTGGGGCAAAATCAACCCTTTCAATGCAGGAAATGTCTAAAAATGTCATTTTCTTGTGAATGTTGTCAGTCTGTGACATAATTTTTTCATAGTAAAAGTTCTGTTTGCTTTGTTTTCACACAGAAATGTTCCAAATACGCACAGTTCTACCAAAATCTTCAGGTTTCAGCAGGAAAAAGATGTGGCTGTGTGAGCTCGTGAGGTGGCTTTAGCAATTCCAATCTGCATTCTGGCCCATGACAAGTTCATTACACCAATTATTCCAGCAAGAGAGCAGAAGCTCCATAGGAAACTGTTGTAGTTAGAGAGCAACTTGTGTTACCGTGGCTGCTTTGCCTCTTGATAACTCTGTAATTAACATGTCACCACTGTTTAATGCTTCACCTGTGCAGAGGACCAGTTCATGGCATCACAGAGGGGATCAGGGCCTGGAGGAGAAGCTGCTGCCCTTTGGGAGGATTCCTGGGGTTGCCCTGAATGGCTGAGTTAAGGCCCTGTGCAGGAAAAGCAGGGTGTTTGTTGTGGGAAGTGTGGGTAAGTTGGGAAGGCTGCACCTGAGCAGTTCTGGTTAAACTGACTGGTGACAGGGGAAACGCCTTGAAGGAGCAGTAATGCCAGAAATCCAAAGGAGAGCATGTCAAAGACATGGATGGCTGTTTTTGTAGGTTTTTTTTTTTTCCTATACAATAAGGGTTTTGGAGGACTGAGAACAGCTGATGCTTGTGAATTAACCCTCAGGGTGCTGGCTGGTCTGGCAGTGTGTAATCTCCTTGTCCTCCTCCTCTGGTGGCATCCTCACCTGTGGGGCTGCAGGGTGGTTGTTCAGGTGTTGGTGCTGGAAGAGCTTCTTGGGAACAAACTGGAGGTCCAGGTGTCTTGGGGTGTCAAAATTAAACAGCAGCATCCAGACCAGTCAGCTGTTCTGCCTGGGACACAGCTGACCTAAATTGCACTTAATTTCTGAAAGAAAAAGCCTTTCTGCTGGTGAATTGTTATGTCATAGTTCACAGAGCAATATCAGGGAATGGTTTGGGTTGGAAGTGACCTTAAATCCCACGCCCTGCCACGGCAGGGACACCTCCCACTGTCCCAGGCTGCTCCAAACCCCAGTGTCCAGTCTGGCCTCGGGCTCCAGGGGCAGCCCCAGCTGCTCTGGGCACCCTGTGCCAGGGCTGCCCACCCTGCCAGGGAACAATTCCTGCCCAGGATGATGATGGAGCAGGAGCTCAGCCTTTTGGGCAGGAGCTCCATTTCCACATCAAATTCTGAACGCGTGGAGCTTCTAAATCCATCCTGCAGGCAGTAATACTCCCTCTGACACTGCAGAGATTTCCTGCATCTCAGTGCTCCCTGCTTGTGGAGCTGGCACTGCCCATTCCCAGAAGTTGTCAGGGAAGCTGGATACACATCCCAGCTGTGGCATAACTCCGAGGAGCCAGCACTTGTTAACTCTATTTGTTTTTATTATGGACATCGATCTGCCAGTCGCAATAATGCATTTATGGACATTTTTCTGCAAGCGCAGCGCTGGTGGCAGTTTTTACTGACAACTTGAGTCATCTGGACAGGAGTTGAAAATACGTTTATTTTATTGACGGATTGTGCAATTCTCTCGTTTACCCAGTGTTCATAAGATATCTGGACTGGTGAAGAGAATGTAACTGATGGGAACATGGAGGATGAAGTTTTAATTTTGGGTGGTTTGGAATCTTTTAGGTAGTGACAGGTTCCAGAATGTGTTTGGGGTAGGTTTGGGAGCTTTAACTTCATTAGTGCTGTAATTAAAAAGTGAAAGGCTCCTTGTCCTTACAGCAGAATTCCAGACCTGAATTCCCTCCCTCTGCTGATAGCTGGGAATGTTACTGACCAGTAACTGTGCTGATTTATCTGAAGGTATAATGGGTAAAATCCTCCTAATGGAAGAAAAAAACCCTGTTGAATTTAGTATTTCTGACATATCACCCAGCACAGGTGTGCTTGGGCCAGCATGAAGTTTAACACACAGCTGGAGGAACAACCAAACTATAAAACCAAACCTGTGCTGAAGTATTCTTCCTAAATGCAAAATGCAGTTTTAAAACTGAGCTGTCCAGGCAACTGCTTAAAATGTATTGAATGCCAATAAAGCTTGTGTAGGTTTGGATTTTAATAAAATTGAGTAATTGTCAAAGTTATTTGGAATATGTTGCTATTTTGATGCCTTTTGCTAATCTTTTTTTGGGTTGCTTCCTTATTTACTATTTTATATCTGCACAGCTAAATTACCATGTCCTGGTGGCTGTCAGGAGTATCAATTTATTCTGGGCCACATGAAATGATACAGATAGTTTCAGGTATCTTTTCATGTCACTTGTAAAACTTGGACGTGCAGCTGAAATTCTCCCTGATGCAGCAGAGATTCTGAAGGTTAATAAAAATACCTGAGCAAATCACCTTTAATTGCAAAGAATAAGAGTTCATTAAAACAAAGTTTCTGACTTCGCTGCTTTTTGAGTGAAATAGGAGTTAAATATTAAAATAGCAGCATTACCAATGGCCTGGAGTCTTGAACAGCGTGGCAGTGGGGAATAAATAATAATTTGAGTTTTGACCTCATGGATGCATTTTAGCTTTTCATTTTTATACAAATGCCACCTTTTGGTGCAGATTAATGCAATCAGTATTTTAATACATATATTAGCACAGCCCACTGGAGTCAGAGCTGTTTTGTTGTGTGAATCCTGCCATCTCTGTGCTCCACGTGCAGATTTAGGTCCCTCCAGGTAACCCTGCATTAGCAGATAGCAAGAATTAGTGCTGCCTTGTCAATGCTGCTGCTGCATAATCATCATCAGGAACACTGAAATTATCTGAGTGCTTTAGATCAGTCAGCACAAGGCAAACAATGCTCTTATCTTGGCTTGTTTGTACATTCAAGTGTGCAGAAGGTCTGTTAATTAGTTACACTTTTTAATAAACACCTAAAGTATACTTAAGGCCCTGTTAAAAGATTAATTTTTCTGTTTCACATGGTAAAACCAGCAGATGAGTGTTCAGCTTGTGGCAGTACACGGGCAGCACGAGGCTGCTTTGGCAGCCTGGGCTGGTGGTGGGGACAGGACACTTGTGCTGTCACCCCTGTCCTGCAGAAACAGTTCCCAGGACTTCACATTCCCTGCACTGTGCTCTGCTGGATTCAAGGATGAGCAGAGGTGTAGTGGGAAGGCTGTGGGAAAAGAGAAATCCCTTGCATGGTCTCCTGTTGACACCAGAAATGCCTCTGGTTCTTGGCTGACTCCATGAGATGCGAAGATTTATCGTTGGTGGAGTTTATTCAAGCTGGCCACGGTTGTTGGTTTGGGATTTTTTGTTTTGGTTTTCTTTTTTTCTGAAATATAAAGGAATTAATTGGTTTTGAATCCAGCCTGGATTCATTCCCTTTTAACTTGGAGGTTTAGGCAGTGGGATGGGAGTAAAATCTGCCTCTGTGGCCAGGGTTGTGCTTCAGGAAGGTGAAATTGAGGTCCAACAATGCAAAGTGCTTCAGCTGAAACAAACTTTTAAAATAAATCAAGGGATCCCAGAATGGTTTGGGTTGGAAGGGGCCTTAAAGAATATCTGTTCCCACACCCAGGAGCAGATAGTTCCACTGTCCCAGTGCTCCAAGCCCCAATGTCCAACCTGGCCTTGGGCACTGCCAGGGATCCAGGGGCAGCCCCAGCTGCTCTGGGCACCCTGTGCCAGAGCCTGCCCACCCTGCCAGGGAAGTAAAAAATGCTTGTTTTATTATTTTTTTTAAACATACCAGCAATACTATTTTCACTGATTGCTCGAGTTCAATGTACTTTATTTTATATTATTGTTAATACAGCTGGCCCTGGATTTAAATGCATTTCAGTTGCCTTTTTGTGCCATTATATTTGATTCCACAGCGAGACTTTCTAAGAATATGATTAACCCTCTGGGTCATCTTATAATGTAATTATTAATGATTGATTCTGTTTATCCTTGGGATCAATATGAGAAGCAAAAATGCTTTGGCATATATTTGGGGTTGATTTCTTGCATTCAGTAAACATGATCTGGTGACAAGACTGGTATTGGTTTATTACTCGGAACGTGTTTGATGAATCTGAAGTGTGTAATTAGTTTTATATAATGATGGTGATATGTGGGGTTTTTTACATGACTTATGTTAATATGGCCAATAGTGTTAACATCTCCTGCCACTAATAGTTAGGGTGGGGATGTATAGTAATTGATCTTCCTGGGAGTGCTGTAATGTAAAAACAATTCCGGCTGTTTGAAGTATATTTTACAAGTGTGCATTGGGCCTTTGGGATGTTATACTGAAAAACCCAATTGTACAGTTACCATGGGAACCCAATTAGAATAGATTGCTGGATTTTTTTTTTTTTTCCCAGGCTTTCATCTTGACCAAAAATCTAATGTACTTTAAATGTTTTCATACGGAATTTTGTTCGTATAGTCACTTGGAGTAATGGCTGGTTTTTAATTTTAGTGCTGAACCAGAGTGTTCTGTTGAGGGTCCCGAGGACTTATTCTTCAAGGAGAATCTTCCTTTAGTGTTTAAAAGTTGATGAACTGAGAAAAAATACTTTTTTATTAATCCAAGTTCTTACTGCCATCACATGTACTCATCAGGCTGCAGTCCCGGGGGGAAAAAAGCAGGGAAGTATCTCAAAACCCAAGGACTTCTGTTCTAGATCATCAGCAAAATATGGCTGAAGAATTTCCTGCCCTTCAAGGATCTATTTTTGGTGTCACCTCTGACTTTTCTTCACCTTTTTGGCCTGTTGACCTACGCAGAGGTTCGGGATGCTCACGGGGTGGCACTTTGATGTGTTTGCTTCGTGCACCATTCAGCACCTGCAGGGGTTTGCGTGTCTTCAGGTGTCCTGGGAGCATCCTGCTCCCTCAGCACAGCTCCTGGCTGGGAGCAGAGGTTGTGGGGAGCTTGGGAACGTCTTGCTGGAATGGCCAAGGGAAGCTGAGGCAGGAGAGATGGAGATGGGTATCACTGGTCCTTGGCAGCTCTGAGCTAGTGAGGATTGTCAACTATTAATTTTTCCCATAGTGCTCGTTAATCCCTTCAGTTTATCCCACTCTGCAAGTGCAGGAGGGAATTTTCCATTTTTGGTGAAGCCGTTGCTGACGTGAAGGTTTCAGTTTTTCGAGGTTTGGTTCTGGTGTCTCAGTTTCCACACCATGGAAGTGGTACCACTGAATTTGATCAATGGGTGTTGTTCCAATGAGGTTTTGGCTTTTTGCCTTCAAAGTCACCCTCAGGAGAACCCTTCAGCTCCACGTGAAGTACTGACCTCCTCCAGCAAGACAGTCTGTGCAAGGCTGAGGTGCATTTTGGAGGGATGGTTTGGGCTCTCCAAGGGGTGTTTTTTGGATGGTTCCCCCTGTGTGGCTGGCAGAAGTCTTCCAAGCACCGTGGTTTGGACATGACTGGTTTTACCCCAGTTCTGGTCACCCAAGGAAGGCCTTGTTGGGTGAGCAGGTGGAGCTCAAGCAGGGTTTGAAATGAGCTTCAGGATAAATCTGATTGTTAAGGCAAAGATTTCAGCTTTGCCCTCCAGGAAGATCTAAAAAACCTGAGCGTTGCTGGGTGCCTTGAAATACCCAGCTCTGAACTGATGATAGAAGTAAATTGCTATTTTATTTTTAGCTCTGTCATAGATATTTTAAGTAGTTCTATTAGATTGCTCATCTGCCTGACCTGCATTTAAAAATGCAGTGAGTTCTCTTTGCAATGCTTGCCTTGTTACTAGAGTTAAAATACCAATTATTATTCATCCTAATTTTAAACACTTAAGTAAGATGCAATGTTAAGATTAAATGTTGTTGTTTGGTTTTAAGTGGCTGGGAAGTGGCCATGTGTTCTGTCAGTGCCTTGGACTTCAAGGAGAGGTCTTGGAAATCCTGGGATGTTCATATAATCTCATTTTTAAGAGATTTACCATTCCTGAAGTGGATACAGTTATCCCTGCCCATGGAGTGGTGATTCCCTGATTTAAGTGGAGCAGTTCCCATCGAGGCTGGCTGTGAGTCAGGATTGTGAAGCTGAGCTTTTGGCACATAATCTCCTTGATTTTTAAAAATGCAGTGTTTATAGCACGTCTTTCAAAGGCAGAGTGATATTAGCTGAGTGGCACTAAAAAAAAAACATAGAGGGGGGAGCTAAATGCCAAAGAAATAGGAAATATCCTTTATTTCCAAGGGGAGAGCAAAAAGGAACCAGTTGTGGGTTTTAATGATATAAATAATGTTAAAGGCTAGAATTATAATAATTGAAGTTAAAATGTTTTAGGTACACAGTGGCGTGAAATCTGTGCTTTTAAACCCAGAATATATCACAATCACTGGCTTTAAAATCACTTTCATGCCTTGAAATGTGGCATTTCCTAAATCACAAAAGGCTCTTCATTTTACTCAGTCACTTGGAAGTACATGACAGCCTGTAAAATATTATTCAATTAATACTTTTATCTTTTGAGGCATTCTTATTCCAGATATCAGAGTTGCGCAGTGCTTGTTGTGGAAGAACTCTTCAATGTGCCATCTGTTGATTTTTTTGTTTGACTCATGACAAGTGGGTGACTTAACATTAAAATTCCATGTTGTTTGTAAAAAAAAAACAAAACTAAACTCCCTTTGGAAATTCTGTGTACTGAAACTTGGAGCTCGTTTAAAAACTGATACAGAGCTGGATATTCTGGATATTCAGATCTCCCTGAGAAATTCAGATTTAACAATCTAACTGGGAATTTTTTTTTTTTTCCTTCCAGGTGAAGCCTTTTTCCTCCACGATGGCATCGAGGCTGGTTCCAAAAGTAAGTTTCCAGAGAAATGCCCTTGCAGGGAGGTGTCCACTGGAAGTCCAGCATTACAAAAGAGTTCACGTAACATAGTTTGCTTTTTCCCCAGTGCCCAGCAGTCAGGATTAGGAATCCAGTTGACAAGATTGATGCTGCATTGTAAATCTCTGTAGCTCTGTCATGGTTGGTAACAGGCATCAGTGGACCTTTCCCCAGCACGTATCCATCTGCCACAGAGCATAAAGAGCAGGACAGAGCTGCTCTCTCTGTTTTGTGGCTGTTTCCATTCCCTAATAATAAACACCTCCCTGCAAAACAGGATTAATTTTGAGGCTTGAGGCTTCAGTGGTGTAAGTGTAGGTCAGTGACATTGCAGCAAAAGAAGAAACATGGGTGTTTATCCAAATATTCAGACAGTTTACTCTGCTGAAAGAAGGGCATCAACACATTGATAGTCTGTAACTGTCTCCCTGAAATAGTTGAAATGAACTTTGAAGAGACAAATACCTTTTTTTTTTTTACCTATTTTTGTAACATTAGTGATGCTCCTCTAGGAAAACACTTCTGGTACAATCACACCTGCATTTCTAACTATTCCTGTTGGCAACTTCTGTCACTGCTCTAAATGTCTGAATAGTGGCATCTCCTGTGGTTTTAATCTGCTTTACATAATGTCATGTGGCTTAGAAAAGGAGTGTTTTGCTGGTTTGTGTTGTTTACCTCTTTTCTACAAAAGCAAATTGGTTTTGTTTCTTAAAACAGAATGGTTGAGGAAGAAATCCAGGTAAATAAATTCTTGCTTCACTTTTTTCTTTTGAGCCATCATCTCTTTAGTTGCATTTATTCATCTTCCAGTTGCAAACACCTTTTAGCAGAGGGAGGGAGAATCCCTGGTTCCCTCTCATTGCAGGCTAGGTGTGATATAGCTGGCAAGTGACACGAAACTAATAATTTATTATCTAACCTTTTCATTTCCCCCCCTCTCAAGTGGAGTTGAAAGGTGCAGCTTGAGCTGTTCGGGGAGTTTTCCCCTTTTGATATGTGGGAAGACAGAAGGTTTGAGGTAAAACACTCCAACTCCACTGTGGGGACTGTGCAGACACTTCCCTGTGCTCTGGATGCATATTAAATATTTATGTCCTGATGTAATTGGTGATTTTCGGGCTGTTTCCAGTGTGTGATCAGTTTGCACAGCCCCACGTTGGGGTGACACCCAGCGTGTGCCTGGCCGTGGATTTGCAGGAATCAATTATCACCCGTGCAATGTGCTGAACAGGTTTTAAGGAGGCTGCTGAAAAATGCTTTGGGAAAGCAGGCAGACGTGGGAATTTTCCATAATCACTGCCTGTGCCTCCCACTTCATCCCTGATTTTGTTGCAGTGACCAGAGATGAGTTTTGGGTTTGGTTTGGCTGGAAGGTGGCTGGGCTCTGGGTGACCCAACCTCAGGATATCTCCATATTTAGGAATTTGGGTGGGGGTTTGTTGTTCTTCTGACAACGTGGAATTTTTTGTATTTCATTAGAAAACTCTAAATGTCCTTCTGCTCCTTGCTGGATTCCTTGCAGTTAAATTTGAAGTTAGTAAATGGATTCTTGTACTAACCCTGATGCTTTGCTCTGTTAATAGTGAAACCTTTATCCTGACTCGAGCAGGGCTGGGTAACTACAGGAAAATCCAGATGTGTGTGTGCCAAGACTATACTCTTGTATTTTTATACAAATCTTTGCAACACCTCTTCTGTCTGTATTTATTTCCCTGTATGTTGTGTTTTTAGTGAATCCCTAATACACATTTTGCTGCTCTGCTCACTTCAAAAATTTCAGCGAAATTCTTTCCTCACACACAACTCAGATTCCTGACTCTCCTTCAGCTTAAGGAGCGCTATTAATGGTTTTGTTCATATTGCTTAGATTTATTTTGTTATTATTCTCCAGCTCCTGCTCTTCAGGTAGAGCTATTTTGGTATTATAAAGAATGATGGATTATATAGGAAAGTTTCTTTTGAAGCCCTCCTGATATTGTGCAATGCACTTGGGGGTCAGCTACACTTGACTGATGCATGATTTATCCCATGTCCCTGCCACTTCCTGAGATAAAGCTGCTATTTTATCAAAAATGCCAGCAAGTGTGATTTAGAATTTATCCCCCTCCTTTTTCAAATAATTGTTCTGATTACTTTCTGGCACGGCAATAAAATGATAAAGGTAATTGCACACAAATGTGAGATAGCACCAAAATACAATAAAATTAACCTGAATTAGCTTGACTTGTCGATGAGAAGTATTTATGAAATGTATTTTTGCAATAAGGGAGACTGATATTATAGCTGGAAGGTGAGTTATTGCCTTAATGTAATACTGTTTGAAATTTAAAAAAGAGACTGTTACAGTTGAGGGTGATTGTGCCTTTGAAATTAAGTTGAAGTGATTCTTATAATTGGCAGCAATAATGCATTGGGAAGGTAATATCTTTTATTGTGTTATGCCTAGTTGCATTATCTTTTATTTAGCTGGTCCTGACTCCAGCTCTGCAGAGAAGACAAGCAGGAGCAGATCAGGAATTTTGTGGATTTAGGTGATAAAAACTTGAAATGTTACCCAATATTAAAGTCATTCTTCTGCTGTATTTTTTTTTTTTTTCATTTTTAGCCCATTTTCAGTTCCCCAGAACCTGATACAAGGCTCATTGGATTAAAATTTCATCTGTTTTTCTTGTATTGGAGTAGTTGCCATGTATTTACATCAGGCTGAGCCTGTAAGAGCCGAGCACTCCGGGCTCGCTGTGTGTGCGTTTATGTCAGCTGCTGATTTGGGCAGTGCATTTTGTATTTCTCTGTGTCTCAGAGTACAACCTCTTACAGAAGAGTGTGAGCACGCCCTTACAGCAAGCCCCTCGATGGTTTTTAAGTAGATCCTCAAATCCCAGCATCGCTGAGGTTGGAAAAGCCCTCCCGGCTCACCGAGTCCCAGCTGTGCCCCATCCCCACCCTGTCCCCAGCCCTGAGTGCCACCTCCAGGGGACACCTCCAGGGATGGGCACTGCAACCCTCCCTGGGCAGTGCCAATCCCTGACCCCCTTTCCATGGGGAAATTCCTGCTGATCCCACCCTGAGCCTGCCCTGGCCCAGCCTGAGGCCGTTCCCTCTCCTCCTGTCCCTGTTCCCTGGAGCAGAGCCCGACCCCCCGGCTGTCCCCTCCTGGCAGGAGCTGTGCAGAGCCACAAGGTCCCCCCTGAGCCTCCTTTGCTCCAGGCTCAGCCCCTTCCCAGCTCCTCAGGAGTTCCCCAGCCCCTTCCCAGCTCCCTCAGGATCCTCCAGCCCCTTCCCAGCTCCCTCAGGAATTCTCCAGCCACTTCCCAGCTCCCTCAGGAGTTCTCCAGCCCCTTCCCAGCTCCTCAGGAATTCTCCAGCCCCTTCCCAGCTCCGTTCCCTTCCCTGACCACGCTCCAGCCCCTCCATGTCCTTCTTGTCCTGAGGGGCCAGAGCTGGACACAGCACAGAAGGAATTGTAACTGTAGATAGATAACTCGATCTGTAGCCAATACCTTGGATTTCATTCTTGAAGTGATGAACACATCTGGAAAATTAAGATTACTGCACCATGACATTTCCTTTGCATGAGATTTCATGGAGTCATAGAATATCCTGAGTTGGAAGGGACTTGTTGAAACTCAATCCAGTTACAACAAAATAGTTTTTTTTTGGGGACCCTCTAATTGTTAAGAGACAAGATTATTGATTTTTGACTCTTTAGTATATTTATTTATTTATTTATTGTTTGAAAGCAAATTCCTTAATTATTTTTAAATATATATTTTACAAGTATAAAAAGTCAGTGTTTTATTCCCTCAACAATGTTAAAATATTAGAACAACTCAACAAAATATAGCATTGCTTCTTACTGAATCTTCTGCCATAGGATTTCCAGCTTCAAAAATGAGGAGCTGGAGGACTTAATCCCTTTGGTAGGTCCTTGGAAGGATAAGAGGGATAATGTTTTTCCCCTCCCCTTGGAAGTTACATTGGACACGTGGCTGTTGGGCTGGTTCCTGGTGGGATTTGCGGGTACCCAGTAACTGGGTGCACACACTTGTTGCCATAATCTGATTATTGCAGGAATATCTGGCACTGTCCTGTCCACTTTCCCTCCTCTTGCTGCTTCATTTCTTACCCAGTTTAACTCTTAATTAATTACAATAGCTCTTGGCAGCCCCCAGTTTGATGAGATGCCCTGAATAACTCCGTGCCCCCACCACGATCAGGAATTTTTAAAACTAATTAACACCACACTTCTTCTGTGCTGTGTGTTAGTAGAAGCTGAGAATTGTTTGGGTAGAAAAACACCTTCAAGATCAAGTGTTAATCTTTGCTTTGTGCTATTGATATCACATGATATCAATTTCCTGATTGATACACATGTGGTTTATTATGGTATCTATGCTTTAAGTGCCACGTGGCTGCTGTGCTTGCAGCCCATTTAAATTTCCTGTATAAGTAATAGCTGGGGAAAGATGCAGGATGTGTTTACTTGTTTTTGGAGAGGTTCTGGAGGAAATAATACATCAGAATTCCTGTTTGAACAGCCCGCTGGGGTCTGCTGTTCAAGCACCAGCTCCAGTACGGGCTTGGCGCGAGCAGCAGATGGAGTTGAAAACTGCACTTGTTGAGTCTGGAACGCAGGAGCAGTAACCCACCTGCCCCTTCCAGGGGAGCTAAACTGGGTTTATTACAACTGAAGTGCCCTCCCAGTAAAATCAAGCAGCCAGGGCCAGCCCTGGGTGCTGGGAATTTGTCGTTGCTCCCGTCTGCCAAAGCAGCCGACTGAAGGCGCAGCCAAAGAGCCAGAGGCGACCACTGCTTGGAAAGGCACTTCCCTAGCTTGGCATTTCGGGGGCTTCTGGTTGCCATCCAAAGAGGATTAGTAGGATAATGCGATGGGACAACAGGAACTTGCTTTTGTTGTCTTTGATTGTTTAATAAAGAATTACGTGTTTGCTCTCCTTGAAGATTTTTTAAATGCCGTAGAAAGCAAATGTTGCTCCATGTGAGCACGTATCCCTCTGGTTTTTCGGGGGCTTGTGTGAAGTGGGCCTTTGGATAAGGGAAGAGGGGGACTGATTTTGAGTGTCTATGCCAGTGTATATTTGTATATGTTCAGAATATGCAGCTTGATTCTGTACCTTCACATTTTTACGGGATTAGTTCTTCGTAAGGTAAAGAAATTGCATCACCCCAAACTAACCCTGGATTTGCTTCCAGTCTGTCTGACATTTCCTTTCCAAACCTCCCCGCGCCAGGAAATGAGGAGGTTTTGTTTTCATACCCTCTGAAGTTACAGGTTTGGCTTAACCAGGGTGAGATTTACTCAGAGGAGCAGTGAGGCACCAGGAGAGCACTGCAGGCTTTCAGTGCAGCTCTTGTTTGAGCGGCTCAGCTGGGGAGGTGTTTATTGTTCCTGTAGCAAGGAGACAATTCCATGGGCCTGGATCTCCAGTGCTTCTTGCTGGAAAGCTGAACGTTTGTTTTGGATGCTGTAGGAAGGAGAAGTGCACCCAGCAGAGACTGTGATTGTGGAGGGGGAAGAGGTGTCTTGTGTCCAGGGCAGGGTTGTTCAGTTCACAGGACCCTGCTGCAGGATATAAAGGACTTGTACTTTAGAACATTAAAGGTAATTAAAAGTTACTTTATTTTTAGCAGGTTGTATTGACAGAATTACATCAGATTAGATACCGAGAGGATTGTTTTGTTTCAAGGCTTTATTCTTGGGTTTAAGCAATGACTGCAACGTCTTCTTGTCCTCAAAAATGAGCTTTTGTCTTAATTTAAAACCTGTGAGGCATTAGGCTCTCTTTGGACTGACACAGTTTTCCATATTTTTGGAGGATGCTGTGGGTGGAGTGATACTGGAATTGTGCATTGCCTGGTTCAGAAGTTATTTTTCCATGAAGTGATGAGGGGTGTTGGTCAGAGCTCCCTGTGGGTTGCAGAGGGCAGCAGCCATCCCTTGTTTTTTTTTGGACAAGGAGCTTCCTGGCTTTCAGGACAACTTTCTCACATCTTCAACTGTCAGCAGATTAAGATGTCAAACCTTCAGGGGTGTCTTTGGATCAGGACATCCTTATCACAGAATCTCAGAATGGTTTGGGTTGGAAAAGACCTCGAAGCTCATCTTTTCCCACCCCTGCCATGGCAGGGACACCTCCCACTGTCCCAGGTGCTCCAGCCCCAGTGTCCAGCCTGGCCTTGGGCACTGCCAGGGATCCAGGGGCAGCCACAGCTTCATATTTCTTTGGAATTCACACCATTCTATTTAGTTGGAAAAGTTTGCACTCTTTTTTTTTCAAAAGGAAGAAGCATCTTTAAAAAAAAAATTGTATTTAAACTTCTAAAGAAATCAGACATTTCATAATAAGCAAAAAGACTGAGAGTTAAATGTTTTTCATTCTCACTTCTATTCCAGTATAACAAAGTGATACTAATATTCCAGTATACTAAACTTTCACTATATTTCACTTCAGCTTTCAACATATTTCACTTTTAGTGTGAAACTTCCAACAAACTCTTTCCTTCTTTCTTCCCTGCAGTAAAATTATTTGTAGTACATAAACTCTTTGTTCTCTTGGAACAGTAGCTTTTGTAAGGGGAAAATATAGATGATTAATCAAGATATTAGCAGGAGCAGATTTTTAGATTGTTCTGATTGCATGGATCCTGTCTTCTATTCACAGCCCTTAAATCTTTCTCTGCCTTGAAACACTAAAAAATGGCTTTTTCCTCTAAGACAAGGCCCATAAGGTTGGAAAATCACCCTCCACCCTGCACTATATGTGCAGAAATACATTACCTTTACTATTAATATCTTTTCCCATATTCTTTACATACAATGGATTGTTTCCTTTTAAATAAACAGGCAGAACCAGTAAAACAAATACAGGAAGTTTTAAACTATTAAGGAGATGTGGAGAGAACTGTAATTCAGTGAAATCCTTGGATGGGTGGCCCACTGGCATGGGCAGCCTCATCAGTGGCAGAGGCTTTTTGACACTAAATCATTTTGCAGACGTTGGTTTATGATGGATTTTTTGCTTTGCCTGATGGGATTTGATAAGGATTTTGTTAGGAGAAGGATGCAAACCTACCGCATCAGGAAGGGTGACTGAAATGAAGAAGCAAATTGCCAAACTCTGATGCATTCCCCTTAAATTTAAATCCAATATTTGAAGCTTCGATTGAATTTTAATTCAAAACTTGAATCAATAGCAAGCAGGTTTGAGATACTCAAAAGAAGGACTCTCTTAAGAGTTCAGGCCTGGTGTTTTTTCCCTGTAATTAGGATGAAGAAGCAGCTTCCCTGGCATTTATTGATCATCCTCCAACTCCACAAATGTCTGGAGCTGCATTTTTGGTGCGTCCCTGGTACTCTGCAGCACCATCAAAACAGGGCAGGTGTTTGTGAACTGTAGCTCATTTGTTGATGCAAATGTCAGGACTTTGATGGTGTTTTTTAGGATAAATTTATGCAGAATGGGGAGTAAATGAGTAAGGTGGTGCTTGGTCACACCTCTGGTGGGGGTGGGTATCAGCCCTACCTGCAGGTAGTGATTCCAGTGGGTTAATACATTCAGAAATTCAGGTTTTATGGGCTGGAATTCCTATGGTTGGTGCAGTCTGGGGTCCTCTGACAGTAGTTTTTAGTGTTTGAAGGCAGTGGTTCCCTCCTAGCCCAGCGTGGGAGCAAGGTCGTGTGGGAAACCTCCAGTGGCACCTGGGTGTGTTCTTCAGTTTCACAGGAGCGTGAAGAACTAAACAGCATTTCCAAATGTGCAGCAGTGCCTTGGCTAGAAATGGTGGGAATGGGGCCGTTCTGGGGTCTGAGGGAAATAGGGGGAAGAATTGCAATGCAATTTCCTGCTGTTGGTTGTGTTTCCATCACACGTAGCTCAATTAACACTTGGTTAATCTGAAAATGATCAAGAGACCCCTTTCTTGGAGGAACTGGGACATCTCCCTGATTAATGCAGGTTTTAAAAAAATCCAATTGCAGGATGTGTGAGGCCACATTCGATTTGCCAGCTGAATATGTTATTTTTGCCTTGATTCTCAGAAATATTTGAGGGGAAAAGAAAAAAAATTGGTGAGGACTTCCATGCTGTAGCCTAATGGAAATCCCCTGCTAAATCAGATGCAGAGGGGATTATTGTTAATATTTTGATATTGGTGTGGTGGGTTTATATTGTAAAAGCAGAGTGAAGGAAATGGAAAAACCTGTGGAGGGGAGATCCATCAGAGATAGGGCTCTGATGGGAAGGATTCAGTTCTCCATAATACCGAAAGGAAAATCAAGGTTTGCTCTCTGGACTTTTCTAGAAAACACAAATTGTTTTCTGGGACAACATGGAGCATGGAAATGCTTTGCTACAGATTTTTTTTTTTTTAAGCTTTCTTGATTCTCAAGATTTCTCTGCCTTTTGTATTTCTCTATTCGTCATTATGGATATGAATTGAATTCTAGGATGTCAGGCCAATGTCCAGTGGAGTTTCTGGGGGTGTTAGGAGCAGCAGAACATAGAAATATTTGAATTATTTACTGTAGTGTGAAAGCTGCTTAATGCAAATTTAAATAAAATTACAGTCTTCCAGTTTGCTGTGTTTGGCAGTCTGGTGAGGTAAACTTACAAATGTTGCTCCTATGGTTTTATTTCTTTGGGAAAACTCCAGAGGTTGGCAGGAGATGTTTCCTCTCTAAAAATCATATTTTTTTCCTACCTAATATCAAAATTACGAGATATTTTGATACAGATTTTTAGGTATTGCAGTGGAAGGGGAAAATGAAGGTGGAAATGATGCAGGAGCTGATCAGAATTTTTCCAATTTTTCATAAATCATGGAATGGTTTGGGTTGGAAAGGTTGGAAATCCCACCCAGTGCCACCCCTGCCATGGCAGGGACACCTCCCACTGTCCCAGGTGCTCCAGCCCCAGTGTCCAGCCTGGCCTTGGGCACTGCCAGGGATGGGGGAAGTGTCCAACCACTAAACCACGTCCTGAATGCCACACCTCGTGGTTTTGGAACACTCCCAGGGATGGTGACTCCACCACTTCCCCTGTCAGCCTGTTCCAATGCTTGACAACCCCTTCTGTGAGGAAATTTCTCCTCCTGTCCAGACTAAATACCAGAATCTGGACAGAGGAGTGTGCATTGTACATCTGTCAGTGACCTTCACCCTGGAGCATCCCGACCCCACTGCATGTGGATGTGGATTGATGTCCTGCAGCCTCATTCTTTTGCAAAAATAAACCTTCTGAATATTGCAAAAATAAACCTTCTGAATATTGCAAAAATAAACCTTCTCAATACTGCTGCCCAATGCAGAGGATAAACAAGGCTGCAAAAAGGAGTTGCAGTCACTCAGGGTTTCATCTATAAAGCTTAGTTCAACTCAGAGAGAGCTCAGAGGGTTATTGATAGTTTTCTCTGCTGCTCCCTGCATCCTGGGTTTTGTTCTGATGGAAAAGTCGTGGAGCACATGGTGTGAGGTTCAGTGCATCTGCTTCAGGGCTGTCAAGCCAATAAACATGAAGAATGGCCGCTGGTTTGGCACATCTGCAAACTTCTGCAATGAGCTGCTGCTCCAAAGAAGTTCTCCCGTGTCCTCCAGGAGGGAGAGGGAGCATGGAAAAAGTTGGTAGGAAATGAGTTTCTTTGTGATGCCACCAAACATTTGATTATTCAGCAGCTGGGGTTGCAGTCAAAGTAAATAAACCCCAGGGAACCTGCAGTTCCTGGACTTCTCCAAGCTGAGTGAGGTTGATCTGGTTGCTGCGTGGCTGTAAGGGAGGAATTGCTTAAGAGCTTCCCAAAATTCAGGCCTTTAGGTTTACTTTTGCTCTAGTTATGCAAAACTGTCAGCTTGATGGTTTTTCAGCTCTCTCACGCTGATTATATTACTCACAGATGTGACTTCATTCCACAGCACTTAATAATGGGGTTTGCAATGATTCTCTTATTTGGAAAACAACTAATTATTGTACAGCTGTGAGCAGTGGGCAGCTGTAAGTCACCCTGCATGGACCTTCCTGGCTCCTGCTGCACCCCTGGTCTGTCATTCATGGAATCCCAGGATGGTTTGGCTTGGAAGGGATCTTAAATCTCATTTCATCCCATCCCCTGCCGTGGGCAGGGACACCTTCCACTGCACCAGGTTGCTCCGAGCCCCATCCGACCTTGAACACAGGGAAGTGAATAAAACAGATCCAAGAAATTTGTTGTTCTCTCAGTGTTGCAGGAAACCTCATGAAGTTCAGCAGGTCAAGTGCAGGGTCCTGCACCTGGAGGGACAGGACACAGGGAATGGCTTCCCAGAGGGCAGGGATGGATGGGACTTTGGGAAGGAATTGTTCCCTGGATCCCTGGCAGTGCCCAAGGCCAGGCTGGACACTGGGGCTTGGAGCAGCCTGGGACAGTGGAAGGATGGATGGGGTTTTGGGAAGGAATTATTCCCTGGATCCCTGGCAGTGCCCAAGGCCAGGCTGGACACTGGGGCTTGGAGCAGCCTGGGACAGTGGAAGGTGTGGAAATAAGTGGAAATAAGTGGTTTGTAAGGTCCCTTCCATCCCAAGCAGTTGTAGGAGCCTTTCATTCTGTGTTTGCTGATGGAGTTACCTTGTGCTGCCTCACAGTTTCTCTGTTGTTCACTTTTTTCCCAGTTTCACGTGAGCTGAGCTCTTTGGAGCACAGGATTTTCTGTGGCCTGGGCCAAAGGTTTGGTGTCAGGGTGACTGCAGAGGACACTGGTGATGTTCTGTCCTGTCCTGCTGCAGTGATGGCACAAACCAAACTGGGAGCACAACTCACACTTCCAGACTGGGGTGGTTTTTTTAGCCAAGATGAATTTGACAAGTCTGTTATTGTTGGTCTTGTCCAATATTGAGAAATACTTGGCAGCTGTTTCCAGCTACATCCTATCAGTAATCGTAAAACCAGACTGGTAACAATGGGAATAAAAATATGCTTCTTTTCCTAAGGAATGATTGATTTTTTCATGTGTTTTCTTTTCCAGCAGACATATTCTATTTGTGTTCCAGCTGTTATTTGCATAACACTGCTGCTCTAAACCACTGAATCTACTTTGTTGTCACAACAGTCCTGTTTTAAATAAGTGTCACAACACATTGGATTTTAGCTGATAAACCAGCCATGAAACTGCTGCTATTTCACATTTTTATGAAGATCACTATGCTGCTAGTTAATGTTTTTTTTTTTTTTTTGAGACTGTGATTTAGGTGCTAACTTCTGAAGATAGATCATTTTAAGTTGGAATTTTGAAAGTGAATGCCATAGTTGAGGAAACTTGAAATTCACTGTTGTCTTGCTTTTTTCAAATTGCTTTTGAGAACTATTCAAATCTGTTCCTTGGTGCAAATTCCTGCAGTTAAAGAGGATTTTATTTCCTTGAACAGGTGAATTCCAAACAGGGAGGATCTCCATGCAAGGAGAAGCAGGTGGTTCTGCTCAGCCCCCTGGGCAGGATGGAGATCTCGGGGTGTGAAGCGGGCGTACATGAAATAAAACTCCCCAAAATGAGCCTGCTGCCAAGCGGGTGAGTTCATGTCCTATTGATGCTGTGCTTGTGTCTGTGCTGCAGGAGGGAGATTGCCCAGAGGATCTGGGAGCGCTCTTGTTTCTCCTAATCCTGCTGGGAGGAGTCCCTTGTGCCCTTAAGGGCTCCAAAATACATCAGTGCCTCTGCTGCCCCAGAAATGGTATCAAACGTTTTAAGGTCTTGTGTGTTCTTAATGTAAGTTTTGAAAGAATCTCCTGCCTCCCTTAATTTTTGGCACACATATAAATGTCACTGACGGTAAAATCTCCTTGCACACCTCACAAATCTTGCAGACCCACATCTATTTTTATATTTTTATATTTTTATATTTTTATATTTTTATATTTTTATATTTTTTATATTTTTATATTTTTATATTTTTATATTTTATGTTATTTTTATATTTCTATATTCTTATATTTTTACATTTCTATATTTTCATATTTTTCTGTTTTTATATTTCTATATCCTTATATTTCTATATTTCTATATTTTTATATTTCTATATTTTAATATTTCTATATTTTTATATTTTTATGTTTTATATTTTTATAATTTTATATTTTTATAATTTTATATTTTTATAGTTTTATAGTTTTATAATTTTTCCATTTTTATAAATTTTATGGTTTTATATTTTTAGATTTTTATATTTTTATTTTTATATTATTTTTAGATTTTTTATTTTTATAATTTTATATTTTTATATTTTTTATAGTTTTAGATTTTTTTATTTTTATATATCTTATATTTTTATATTATTTTTACATTTTCATCTAGATATCTATGCTCCAACAGGTAGAAGCAGGATTGACTGATTGTTTTAATTGCTGTGTAGTACTGGTGAGAGCTTTAGTTGTTTTCCCAGAGCTGTAATGTCTGCTGGAGTTTGGAACAGATCCCACGTGGCAGTGGAGATGATGTCTCAAATCCAGGCCTGGCTGAGGAGGCATCAGTGCATTTCCTCTTGGTTGTAAATTGTCTGCTGGAGTCCATCTGTCCTGCTCAGATATTTGATTTTTCTTCCTTGTTTGTGAGGAAATGTTCAGTGACATTTTTAGAAGGAATGTTGAATTCATTCAGAATTAGATGCTAAATTTCTACGCCAAATTTCTTCCGCAAAATCAAGACTTCTTAGACTTCCTCAGACTTCTCTAAGACTGGTCTTTCAGCTGAGTTTGGTAATTAAATTCCACTTTTCCACAGTGTACTGCATCAGTGTTCCCACTGACAAGGCTCAGACAGGTTTGGCTTCTTTTCTCAACGTTGTCTTTTTTTCATCCCGTGTTTGCCTCTGAAGTTCTCCATGGATTTTTGGCATGCTTGTTTTCCTGTTTTATTCTCCTTGTAACTGAAGTGGGTGTAAAATTAATCAGGACTATGGAGCATGTGTGTGTTCTGGTTGAAATATGATTTTTGCCTCCCATACAAAAGCCACTGGATTTCACAGTTTTGCCAGCTCCAGGGATATGGAAATGACTGCTTCACTTCCTTCAGGTTCTGGTTTAAGTGCTGGATTTCTGCTGATGAGGAATGGAAATAAATGGGCATTTAGGATGAAATTGGAACTTGGCTTTGCTGCAGAGCGAAATCTGCCTGGAGAACAGCCCAGGGGATGAGGATCTTCACCTTGTGAAGGGTGAACGTCATTGAGTGAGTGGAATGAGAGTAGGAAAAAGATCTGGGGGCTCTCAGAGCCGTTTGTAGGGATGGGTGCTGCTCTTTTATCAGAATATTTGGTTAAAAAAACCTGGTTTTGTTTTACCAGGACATCTGGTTTGCTCACCTCTAACATGTTCATGTTCTCTGGTTGAAGTTTCTCATGATCTTGTTCTTCAGCAGAATTTGGACAGTTTAGATCCTTTCCCTAAATTTCAGTTTTCACCTGTTGTAGATCTTCACTTTTCTCAGTGGTGAGCTGGCTTCACTTCATCTTGAGGCATTAGTGGCATCTTGGCAACTCTTAACATCACAGGCTGCATGATTTATGTGCAAAAATTGTTACATTAGAGGGTCTGTCACTCAGGAATAATTCTGAAGCTAAGGGCAGGAAGAGTATTTTTATGATTACTTCAGGAATTTAAATCTGAAGAAGAAAGGTGGGACTTCCTTTTGTCTTTAGCACTGACAAAGTTCTAAAAATTTTAAAGCCATCTGTAAATGTTTGTGCTGAAGTATAACATTTAATCTCTTCTACTCATCGCTAGTGAATAGTTGTTAAATCTGGCCTCATTATTTTCGACAGAATAAAATAAAAACAAAGCAGTGCCTGGTGTTTCTCCTAACTGGCTAATAAACGCCATGGCAAGAACATTGGGTGGGGAAAAAAAAAAACATAAGAAACATAAAAATTGATTTTAATGGACCCCTGTCAGAAGGAACCATAATGAGCACAAGTCTGGTAATAAATATTGGTATTCTGCTCCACGGTGCTTGGGACTTCTCATGTGGAATTGCATGTAACAATCAATAGAGATTTTAGGGGTTTTTAACAACAAAAATAAGTAAACCTTTGAAATATATAAATACTTAAGACTTGCAATCTGTCAGACAAACCTGGTAGTTTTAGGAGAATCTGATAAGAGCCCCTGGTTAATGGCATAATCGCTTTGTGGAGATCTCGCTCTGTTTTACAGCTTGTAAAATGCTGTGCAATTAATCACCTGAGATTACAACCTCCTCACTGATGGCTCTCCTTAAAACTTAAGAACACAGACTATAATGGAGCCTAAAAGGAGAAGCAACAAAGTAAAACCCAGTTTCAGTATGCTTGAAAGAAATTGATCTATTAATGAGATGAAACTAATTGTAATAACCTGAGGTTATTCTGCTCCTCGGGAAGCTGCCGGGGTTTGAAAGTCCAGACACGTCACAGGGGGATGGTTTCTTTTGGAGAGGAGGCATCTTTATCCAGGCTTCTGAAATCCATGATGTGCACCCCATTCCTGGAACTGGAAGGGGCTTGGAGCAGCTGGGACAGTGGGAGGTGTCCCTGCCATGGCAGGGGTGGCACTGGGTGGGCTTTGAGGGTCCCACACCAGTCTGGGATTCTGTGATAAGGATGCCCTGACCCAAACACACCCCTGAAGGTTTGACATCTTAATCTGGACAATTGTATCTGTTTCTAAGAATTTCAGCTTCACAGTTCATATTTAAAAAAAAACCCTTAAGTGTGTGTAAGCTGTGTGTGTGTATTTATATATATGTGTGTGTGTGTATATATGTATATATACACAATGTGCATTATATATCATTTATATATCTATTATATTTTATTTATATCATTATATAGTACAGTATAATAGTATATAATATATATATTGCATGCTTTATCAGCTGTTGTAGTTTTTCTTTCTGTACATGCCAATCTCGTGATTAGTTCTGATTGATATTCCTCCAACATCCCAACCTGAAATATTGCAAAAGTTTAACACTTCCTGCTCATGTCCAAAAGAAAAACTCCCTTTCTTTTGCTGTTATTTTACTTCAGCAGTGTCTTCAGCAGCTTTGGAGTTCCAGAATTAGTTTTTTTTTTTGTTGTTCTGCTGTCAGCTGTGGTGTTCCCACACCGGGATGACTCTGCTTTGAGGAGCCTTGACTCATTCCAGAGGTGCAGGAGTAAATTATCCCCTTGGTGAGCAGGTAACACAAAGCATGGTTTTCCCTCTGCTGAATATTTACAGCACAAAACACTTTGGAAACGTGGGCTGTGGACTTGGCATTGGGATGGCATCAGGGAGCAGTTTCTCCCTGTGTTGCAAAAATCCAGATTCTCTCAGGAATTCCCTTTTCCTCAGGAAAGCCACCCTGGTTTTGCCAGCTCCCTGCCTGGTCAGCGTGGGGCAGGGAAGTGCTGGGGGAACTGGAGGATTTTAGTGAAAGGGCTGTAGTAGAACATGTTCTGAGGAAAAGAAAGCAGCTTTCAGTGTGTGGTTGGAAAATCCTGCTGGGCACATGGGGGGATGACCACCATCATCCTGCTGCTGAGTGTGTGTGACAGGAAAGTTGAATTTGCCATCTGGAGGGTGGGCACAGATCCCAGGTGATGCCTGTAGCCCTAGAGTGGAGTGTTATTTATTCACTTTGGGATTTGAGGATGCCACCATGAGTTAAGTTTTCCACTGAAAAGCTCAGCTGAGCAGCTGTGATCTGTCACTGCCATCCTTGGGTGGGACATCCCGAGATGGGGATGATTTGGGGACAGCCCCTCCTGGCTCTCTGGGGCTGCTGGGGTGTAAGGCCAGCTCGAGCTTGCCAGAGGAGCCTGAGGAACTGTGTGTTTGTGGGTGTGAACCTGAATTTGGGAGAGTGCAGAGAAGGTGTTGGTGCTTCCTGCATGTTTGGGCAGCCTGACAGATGGACAAAGCCTGCATTTTCCTGGTGCTGTAGGAATGCACCCAGGCTTCCTTTTGGGCTCTTTCAGAAGCAGTGTGATCTCTCTGTGTTCCCTGCAGGTTATTTGCAGTTTTCCTTAGTGTTTCATTCCCCTCCGTCTTACTGAGGGAGGTCAGGGGAGGAGGAACAAGGAGCCAGTTTGGCCCTTCCCATATTATTCATCTGCCTCAACCTTTTAGGGTGAATCTGCAGTTCAAGGAGTTCACCAGGATTTCAGTCAGTCTCTCCCTGTCACTGTAACATGATCAGAAACTCTCCAGAATCTCACTTTAAGCAGGTTTCCACCTATTAGAGATGGAAGGGAACTCTCAGGTGTGTGCAAAGGCAGCGGATGCAGTGGGGCAGGGAGTCTGATAAGAGCCTGCAACAATAACTTGGAGAGGTGTGGACCACTCTGTTCATCTCTGAGGTATTTAATCATAGCCAGTGGTGATGGTTTAAATGTCAACTTTGCTAACTGTTTCGTTCCTCATACTGTAAAATGTACTGGGAGTGATATCTCACTTTGATGCCACAAGTGGGAGGCATTTGGGAGAGTGCCACTCCTGTTTTTCCACTGAGCATCAGCCAAGGCTAAGAAACTTAGTGGAGCTCAGGGGCACAGTAAAAACCCACTGAAGGAGGTAGGGGTGGGACTGCTCTGCTGCTTGGAGTGGATTCCTGTTTTCCATGAACATCTGAGGTGACTTCTGTGAGTAGAGGATTATTGGCAGCGTGGCTTGGAAGAGGCTCCACTCCTCCTCATTCAGGTTCTTCCTTGATTATTGTGTAACAACAGAGATTTTCTACTTAAAATGGTACAGGAGAAAACCTGAATGAGCCAGAGGACATATTTGGGGTAAAGAAATTAATGGGTTGGGATGAGCTCTGAATGGAGAGTGGGAACAGGGAAAGGAATGGGGCTGGGGAAGGGGCTGGAGCCCCAGGAGGGGCTGAGGGAGCTGGGAAGGGGCTGAGCCTGGAGCAAAGGAGGCTCAGGGGGGACCTTGTGGCTCTGCACAGCTCCTGCCAGGAGGGGACAGCCGGGGGGTCGGGCTCTGCTCCAGGGAACAGGGACAGGAGGAGAGGGAACGGCCCCAGGCTGGGCCAGGGCAGGGGCAGGGTGGAAATTAGAAAAAAGCTTTTCATGGAAAGGATTGTAAAGCTTTGGAATAGGCTGCCCAGGGAGGTTGGAGTCACCATCCCTGGGTGGGTTCGAGCTTGAGGACATGGTGGTGCTGGTTGATGGTTGGATTTGATGATCTTTGAGGTCTTCTCCACCCTTAACAATTCCACGATTCTGTGTTAAAACACCAGTGGACAAATCCAGCAGCAACTCCCACCTGTTCTTTACTTCTCATGTGCCTTGTTCCCAAAACCTTCAAGGTGCTGTTTTGGCTCAGAGAGCACCTGGTTCCTCTGGGTGATGCTTGTTCAAATCCAGGATTTTAGCCCTTTAACCCCTCCCAATGCTGACAACATTGGTTTTCATACTGATGAGCCAAGTGAGAGCCTGTTTGTGGTGCTTGTGTGGAGCAGTCACCAGAAGAAGATCATTCTTTCAAAGAAAACCTTTCATTTCCAAATATCTTTTAACTTGTGGCACAAAGCTCTCACAAATCTCATTGAATTTTCTGCCTCTGGTCTTGGAAACGAAACATGCAGATGCCTGGGTAATAGGGAGATGATGCTTGTTACTTCAAATCACTTCAAAATAACAGGAAAGTGTATTTTAAAAAATAGGAAAGAAAGGAAAAAAGAAATATTACCTTCTCTGGTAGAAGTCTCTACAAATATCCAGGCATCAATCTTTATTTCAGCAGATTCAATGGATGTGGCAGGAAGAGTTATTATATAGCATAGTCCTCCTTTTATTAAAAATAAACTGGGCTAGGGTTTTTCATGGTTTCTTGTGGAGATGCTACAGATTGTTTATGCTGCATCAAGCTAAGGAAACTTTTTATTGGAAGTGCTGTTTCCAAAACATAAACAAAATAACTTCCTGCATGTTTTCAGAGTTCAGCCTGACATGTGGTACAGCTCAAAGATGTGGTTTCACACGGTTTTAGAAATGGTTTGTGGGCAAAGTTTTATTGTCAGGTCTGGCTGGTGAATTTAATTCTGCATGATTAGCAAAACCCACGTTCCTCTCTCACTGAAGCTGAAGTGAATGTTGAGCAGCTCCACTGTAATCAATACTAGACTTTAGCTGGGTTATTTTCCCTGACAGCACGGCTGCGTTTCTATTATCTGTCAAAGGCAGCATTGCAAGATTCAAACAGGAGTGGGTTTTGCAAGTCTTCAGTTGTTGTTTTCCCCTGAAAAATATTTCAGAGAAGCCTTTGAGGGCTCTGTGCAAAAAAATAAAACTAAAGTGCGGATTTTTTGGTGGATGAGAAGCTGGAGGTGAGCTGGCCACGTTCACTCCCAGCCCAGAGAGCCCCTGTGCCCTGGGCTGATCCCAGCCTGGGCAGCAGGAAAGGGGAATTGTGTCCCTGTGCCCAGGTGAGCCCCACCTGCAGAGCTGGCCCGGCACAGGAGGCACCTGGAGCTGCTGGGGAGAATCCAGAGGAGGCAGCAAATGATCAGAGGATGGAGCAGCTCTGCTGGGAGAGCTGGGATTGCTCACCTGCACAGGAGAAGGGTGGGGTGACCTCAGCGTGGCCCCACAGGGCCTGAAGGAGCCACAGGAAGGATGGAGAGGAACTGGGGACAAGGGATGGGGGACAGGAGCCAGGGAATGGCTCCCAGTGCCAGAGGGCAGGGCTGGGTGGGAGATTGGGAATTGAGAATTGTTCCCTGGCAGGGATGGAATTCCCAGAGCAGCTGTGGCTGCCCCTGGATCCCTGGCAGTGCCCAAGGCCAGGCTGGACACTGGGGCTGGAGCACCTGGGACAGTGGGGAGGTGGCACTGGGTGGGATTTGGGGTCCCTTCCAACCCAACCCATCCTGGGATTATTCTCCAAACCCCTGCAGTGCTGAGTCCCCTCAAACCCTGCACCTTGCTGCCATCACAGCATTTGGCAGTCAAGGCTCTCCAGGCTGCTCTTACAGTAAAACACTTCTGTGGCTCAGTTCTCTCCCTCCAGGATGGATTCCTGTTACCCACATCCAGGTGTGTCTGTGCTCACACCCTTCTGTTTAATCCCAAAACACCTCTGTGGCTTTCAGTTGTTCCCAGCATTATCTGTGCATCTAATTTTTTTTTTTATTTTTTTGAGGGCCACAGAAGTCAGGGAGGAAACCCAAGATGAAGAGTTGCAACATTCAAAACACCCACTAATTCTGGTACATAATAGAAACATAATCCATGTCATTATGCAGCCCATTTTCCCATCCTTATAGCAAGGATTTGCAATGGGAAAATGCTCCACTGCATTAATCTACCTCTGGCATGGGAAGTGGAAAGGTTCCACTCCTGGTTAGTAAGGACACACCAGGCTCTGTATCTGTGGCACAGCACAGGGCAGGGCATCAGGAAAGGATTTATTTTCTGGGAAATTTCTTGAGGAGATGATGCTGCATAGACAAATTCTCCCACTCCTCTTTGGTAGAATCATTTTTCAGCACAATTAGAGATCTGCATCTTCCACAGTAGAAAGAAAGAGACATATTTGTGGTATTTTCAAGTGGGTGCCTGCACAAGTTATATTATCCAATACAGTTTGTTGTTATTTTTGCTGTTTTCAAATACCAGCACTGTAAATCATGATCACTGGGCTGTTCTGGCGTGTCTTGGTTTAGGAGTCTTGGCCAACCATGAGGGTTACAAACACAGCCCAGCTGAGCAGCAAAGCTTGGTGAAACTGGGCTTGTGGTGCTCAGACACAGCATTGCCCACATTAATATTCAAGGTTTGAAAACATCAGGTCAGTGCCATGGGTCACTGCCCAGCAGAAATCATGGAATGGTTTGGGCTGGAGGGACCTGAAATCCACCCAGTGCCATGGCAGGGACACCTCCCACTGTCCCAGGTGCTCCCAGCCCCAGTGTCCAACCTGGCCTTGGGCACTGCCAGGGATCCAGGGGCAGCCACAGCTGCTCTGGGAATTCCTGCCCAACCCAGGAATTCCCAATCTCCCATCCATCCCTGCCCTCTGGCACTGGGAGCCATTCCCTGGCTCCTGTCCCTCCATCCCTTGTCCCCAGTCCCTCTCCAGCTCTCCTGGAGCCCCTTCAGGCCCTGGCAGAGCTCTGAGCTCTCCCTGGAGCTGCTCCTCTCCAGGTGAGCCCCCCCAGGTGTCCCAGCCTGGCTCCAGAGGGGCTCCAGCCCTTGGAGCATCTCTGTGACCTCCTCTGGATTTGCTGCAGCAGCTCCAGCTCCTCCTGTTGAGGAGCCCAGAGCTGGACACAATTCTCCAGGACTCTCTCAAGGAGAGAGGGGGAGAATCCCCACCCTGAGCACTCCTTGTGGTATATCCTGGGATGCTGTTGGCTTTTTGGTGTTGGATGGCTGTTCCCAGCTCCAGCTGGAGCTGGCAGCAGCAGGTCCTGATCTTCCCTGGCCACTTTGGCTCACACATTTCAGTGAAACCCCAAGGTCTCACCCTGCCAGTGCCTGTACTAATTATGGCTGTTCTTAAAATGCCTCCCATAATTCCTTCTATAACAAGAATTTAAGACTTGGTAGGACAAAGCCCAGTAAATCACCCTGGAGCTCAGAGCTGGGAGGAAATGTGTGTCCTTAACCCCCGGGTGCTTCTGCACTGCCTCATCTCTGCAATTCCAGGGATTTTCAGGGAAATGGTAAATGCTCCTCAGCACCCCATGGTGGGAGAGAAAGAGTTAAATTCTAAAACCTTACCCTGTAACTGTAAATGCCATTTTTCTTTCTTCACAAATGTAACCTTTTAACATTTATTTTTAGATTTTACATTAATATATGTAAAAATATTAAAAGCTCTTGTATATTACATTAAAAACTTATGTCAGCTGCCCTGCTTTTTCCTATTTATTAAAACTTTTCAAGCAGTGAAAACATTTTACTTGTTAATGAGGGGAAGAAGGAAAATTAATGACATAGAGCTCGGATCTTCCAAGATGTCTCCTTTTAACCATGCAAAACCAGCTCTTTTCCCACACTATGTAGTTTAATTTCTGTGTTAGGGTTCAGTAAGCAAATGCAAATAGATTTAATGATTTGCATCAGTAGATCACTTCTCAGTTTAATATCCTCTGATATTTTGGTCAAGGACTTTTTCTTTGGAAGGCTACTGCTGTTTTGTGGAGGAAAAATATTAATAATGGTGGCATTGTGAGGTTCAAGTAAAGCAGGGGGAAATGTATAACTTATTCAAAAGCAGCATCTCCCATTATCTTCTCACTAAGATCATGCAGTGGAAAAAGTTATCAGGGAAAAGACACTTAAGAAATAATTGCGAATTGCGGATCATATTAAACATTTAGTGCTGGTTTCCATCTCACATCTCATTTTCTATCAGAGTGTTCAGAGCCTGATCAGATTGGCAGTGATGAGAGGTGCCTCGCCGTGGGATGGGGAATTTTCCTCTCTTCACCAGGAATAAACAGGAGCTGTTCCATCAGTCCAGGCTTGGGGTGGTTTCACTGGAGCCTGCAGTATTTCCTTACTTAAATCTAACTTCCCAAAATTCCTTAAAATGCATATTCATTAAATGAAAATAGTTCCAAGGATGGATCTCTTGTAGATCGACCCCACCAGCTTGTCTTTGCGGGTTCTCACTGATTCTGGGTAAGAAATAAATTCCTGTTGGCTTTTGAAAAATCGAAACCTGTTTAGTGCACATAAGTTCTTCAGGTGATAAATACTCATTATTGCCTCGTTGCTTATTCAAATGGGCACTTGCTGGTGATAAAAACTTTTTGATTGCTTCTCAATTTCTGAATAACTGTTGTGGTCAGCTGAGCAGATGAGGTTTGGAGCATTTCTCAATTTGTTTGGTTAATTTTGACCTTTGAGAGGCTTATTGCTGTAGGCTGCTGATACGTGTAAATTGTCACTTGTACTAATAGATTTCTAAGTCGTGTTTTATTTTCCTGTTATTATCATCATCATGTAGATTTAGACATGAAGTCAGAACGGTCTGCAGGCTGTGGCAGAGGACTTTCCTTCTGCCAGCTCAGAGCAAGAAATAATGAGATTAAGTTGGAAACTTTGTCCTTTAGGTTCCCAGTCAGTTGTTTTCCTGTCATTTGTTTTTCCTGTGCTTTATTGATGCCCGTCCCCCTGGCTTTGTCATCCCACAGTTGGGTTTTGCTTGTGCTCAGGTGATGATGATGAACAGCCTCTCTGAGTATCCTGCTGCTGGCGATGCTCCATCAGTGTCACAGCCCGCCGGGGTGCAGGAGTTTATTGTTTCACAGGTGCTCCCGTGCAGCTGCTGGTTTCACACGTACACACACACACAGATTTCATCGTGGAGATGCTGGGCAGAGCTGCCAGCGTGGTTCCTGTGGTCAGGAATGGACAGAGTTTTAGCTGGGAAAGTGCTCAGTGCTTTCTACTCCGGGTGGAAAGCCTGTCCAGAATTTGAGGGGAACCATTCAAAAAGATGAGGGTTTTTTCCACATTCATGCACCCACACCAGTTAACGTCTTGATATGTTTCAGGACCAAGCTGATATGCTGCCTACCTTAGGAAAATCTAGAATCTACAGATTGTCCATCCAGATTGTTTATCTGGGCCAGAAACTGATATTCCAAGTCTTTTATTTTAGGCATTGAAATCACTGAAAGGCCTTGAAAGTTCCCTTTCAGACATGCTCTTGTAGACATTCCTGCTCCAACAGGAAAGGTCTGGATTGTTCCTAGGGGTGGGGTCAGGGTTATATCCCAGGAGAACAAGTCTCCCTGGAAGAGTGGTGGTTCCTGGGTGGGAACATCAAAAGCATTCCTGGTGCTCCCTAGGAACACTCATGGCCAAGAGACCTCTGCATTTATTGGTGTGTGAAGCATCATGGAAGGACACCAGGGTTTTGATGGCCACCAGGGGTACAGGATGCTGTAGGAAACCATGGAATCACCATCCCTGAAAGTGCTCCAAAACCATGTGGATGTGGCACTTGAAGACATGGTTTGAAGGTGAGCATGGTGGTGCTGGTTGATGCTTGGACTTGATGTTCTTAAAGGTCTTTTCCAGCCTTTAAAATCCTGCGGTTCTTTGATTTTATTAATATATAAAATACAACTGTGCTGACCAAAAACTTTCAGCTGGATGACTGCACTAAATATCCTGGTGTGTAGATGGCTGGATAAATGGACAGAGGAGGATGGAAAATATTTCCTGCTTTATTTTTTAAGCTCTTCAAGTTCAATGATCTGACTTGGGGGAGGAGTTGTGAAAAGTTTAAACACTTTATGAAATTTGGCCGTAAATATAAATCAGCTCCTATTAAGGCAATTTGAGCTGTAATACCTCAATAATTTGCAAGTAGTCATTCTTCACGCTCCTGAATGTTCTTCACCTCTGAGAAGAGTTTGTTCTAATTTTAAATGGACACCTGAAGAATACAGAAAATGTCTTCTGTTTGTACCTCTGGAATTCCAAAGTCCACACTGACCTGATCATTGCACCATGGACTGTCTTGGCTCTCTCCACCTCTACCTGAACTCTTTGAAACAGCCTGGCTTTCTTTAATTTCTTCTGCTCGTGGTAGCAGGAATGACAAACCAAGGTGGGTGCAGTTGTTTGTGGGGTTTCTGTTGATTCCTTGAATATTTTGGGAGGTTTTCCTGCCTTCGCTGCTGTGGTTGTGTTAAAGCAGATCCCGGTTTTCCCGTCGGTCGTGCTCGGGATCACCTCTCAGCTCCTGTAGGTCAGAAGTTCTCTGCAGGCTGGGTAATATTGCCTGTGACTCTGAGCTTGTCCAGATGCTCCTCGTTGATGCAGAAATCCTCTGGGCTTTGAGATTTATGTCCCAGTGTGGAACAGAGGATATCCTCAGGGTTGGGATAGCGTGTCCCGCTTCCTGCCTGTGCTGGGAAATACGTCTTGGAATTCTTTTTCATAGGACTTGCAGCAAAACAAAAGCAGACAGGAACAAGAAAAACCTTCCTGATAGGTGTGGTTGCCAGTGCGTGCAGGTAATTTGAAAATGAACAAGGAATCTGTTGTCTGAAGTGGGGATAAATCATAGTAAAAAGATGTCAAGTGGCCAAAAAAAAAAAAAAAACCAGGTATAACGAAGCTGAAGGAAAACAAAAATACACATTTTTGATAACACTTTTTACTTGCTGATAGCGCCATGTTCACATCTGGGATGAGGCAGACTGAGCTTCCCCCTGATGTGGATCTAGAATATTGAATTCTTTTACAGGCTACAAAATTGCTTGTACAGTAAAATGTCACACTTTGAAAGCAATGTCACCCAAACAGTCACTTTTAGGGATTTTTAATAGTGAAGATTTTTTAGTAGTGAAGATTTGCTGCTTTTTTTGTTGTTGTTTGATATTTTGTAACTTGCACAGGAGTGGCAGTGAAGGGCTGCTTTGGGTTGCCTTTAGCATCTGGATCACTAAAGGTATTACTGAATTATGTCATTTACTTATTGATATTTACTCCAAAAGCTTGCTGCATCTTAATTCTTAGTTTTGTGGAACTCTTGAAAAGAACCATCAGAATGAGCACTTACTTAGTAATTTATTACATTGCAGAAAGAACAAAACAAATCCTATTGATTCTTCCCCTTCTTTGCATTACCTTTTTGCTTTGTCTGCATTCACATTGTAACTTTGTCTTCACTCCATACATTTCTTTCAGGTCTATCACTTGTTATCAAAATTCCACAGTAATTAGGATGATTTGTGACCAAGGGAACTCTAACTCACACAACTGCAGGCTCTGGCAGAGTGGCCCTGGCAGAATTGGAAGCTCTGCTTTGTTTTGGGCTGCAGAAGACACATCTGTGAACATTAATTGGGAAATACCTTTTTATTCACCCAGCACTTCTAAATTGGGAGTCTTGTTAAGGAATGCCTTCCCATCTCCAGTGAACATGACTCATTATTTCAGTATATTTTTCCTGCTTTTCAGAGGTGATTCTTTTCTCTGGCAACTTCTGAATGTTCAACCATGATAAAGTTGTGAAGTGTTTGTTGTGCAGGGAAAACACCCATCCTTCTCCTGGTGTGAAGGCTTTTCTGGAGCCTGAAAGGAGAAGGAAATATTTTTTTTTTCTTTTGGAATAGGAGTAAAATTGATTCCGGAAAAAAATTAATATTTTTGGAGGAGTTTATTTTTCAAGCCATAGATATTAATGTAAGGAGGTCTCCAGTCATGGAGCAGCTTTCAGGTCTCCAGTAATGGAACAGTTAAATTATGCCACAGCTGACCTCACAAAAAACCCCGAGCTCTAAGGGGAGGTTGAAATCCATCCAATGTCCTTTAGCTTTGTTCTGGAAAACCTCATTTAGGGTGAAGCCCTCTTTGGTTTGCAAGGGCTGAAGCAGCACAAACGCTGCTCTGTTTGCAAGATACAATATTTAGCCATAATGCAGATGCCTTCCCTCGTAATGGATGTGAATGGACCTCACATGAATGCCAATGAACCTGTAGAGAAAAATTAAGCTGCAATTTGCTGCTGTTATTGAATGTTTTACAACAGAATTGCTGCCAGTTGTGCAAGGTCTTAAGTTTTTGCCATCAGCTCCGACGCTGCCAGAGCGTGGATTTGGATCTTCATGTACCAATAAAAAGTTTCCCATCTTTGTCATCTTGAAATACCTTCAAGGATAAGAAACTGTCTGGAGCTTGTGGCTTCAGGGTTTAAGAATGTTAATGTGTAATGATATGGGGAAAGAGTTGATGGCAGGGTTTGAAAAAGGCATAAAAATATAGCCAGTTGTGTTAATGAGTGTCCTTACTGAAGATTTAAGCTCACATGCTTTTTTAGTGTTTTTTTTTTCCTGTAACTAAACACATTCCAGTGTGTTTTATTTGAGCTTCTTTTGTTCAGGCATCTTAGAATTGGAATCCCAGGTTGATTTGGGTTGGAAAGTAGAAAGTTCATTCAAAGGAATGAACCTTAAAGCCCAGCCAGTGCCACCCCTGCCATGGCAGGGACACCTCCCACTGTCCCAGGTGCTCCAGCCCCAGTGTCCAGCCTGGCCTTGGGCACTGCCAGGGATCCAGGGGCAGCCACAGCTGCTCTGGGCACCCTGTGCCAGGGCTGCCCACCCTCACAGGGAAGGATTTCTTCCTAATCTCTAATCCAAACCCACCCTCTCTCAGTTCAGAGCCGTGAGTTGTGCTTCGAAGCACCAGGGTTTGTGCTGAGGAGCAGGAGTGGTGCAGGAATGGCACAGGAGGATGGAGCAGCAGCATCACACATCCCTGGGCAGCACAGTCGTGGTCCAGCCAGCACAGCTGTGGTGACTGCTATCAGAGCTGTGTGCAATTTCCTTGGAGCAGCATGAGCATCCCTGTCTGCCTCTGTCCCTGGAGCTGAGGACCTGTCTGTGGTCAGCCTTCCTCTCTTGTCTTCCTCAGGTGCTGGAGGGGGCTGTGGAGCAGCTGAAACAACTTCCAGGGAGAGGGAAGTGGCAGCAGTGATCTGTCACCGTGAGCTGGAATCCAGCCCTGGCTGATTTGGGCTGGGCTGGGAGGCAGGTGGTGGCAGTCCTGGAGGAGAGGGGACATGGAGAGTCCTGTCCTGTCCTCTGCATGTCACCTGAGCCCTGTCATGGGCTGAGTTTGCTCACTCAGCATTCATTTTTGGCGTTCTGGGGTGGCAGTAAATGAGCATTTAATGTGTGACACCACAGGAAGAGCGAGGTGGGTGCAAAACACCTCGAGGAAATGGGGCTGTGTTCACCTGGGACAGCTGTCTGGTGTAGTGGATCCAAAACTAGGATTATCTTCATCACATTGGTGCCTTCCCCAAAATCCTTGTGCTGGCACAGCACAGGGCTGCTTTTTCCCAACTGGAAGAGGTATTTTTTAGGGCATGGAGCTGCACGTGGCCATGCTGGGAATGAGTCCCTGTAGCTCCCAGGCTGTGTGGCTCAAATGTCTCCTGAAAATGTCCCTGTCCTCCTGGAAGCTTCAAGCAGTGCAGCAGGATGAGCACCCCCTCCGTGTACAGTAGGAACTGTTTTGTGAGTATTCTGAACTTTTCTCTCCATATTTACAGCTTTGTGCTCGAAAGAGGGTTGAATATTGACCTAATTTGTCTTTTGAAAGGACACAGAGTTTTACTGGAATACTTATGCTATTGGAGTAGACAAATGCAGGTACTATTCCTTTGGTAGCCCCTGCAGAAGGTTGATGTGCTCTAAGATTTACTGTGCATCACCTTAGCCATCATTCCCATAAGTATTAATTTTAACTCCACTAATAAGAAACTGAACAAAAGTGGAATTATGAGTTCAGTAGTATTCTATGAAAGGTCAGTTGTTAAAAAGGCAGAGTCTGACATTCTGTGAAAAAGGTGCCTTCATTAATCATCCTGATAGGATAGCATAGGATATTCTTGACCAATACCCACCATCCTCGCTGTGCAATGTGCTGAATTCCATGTAGAAAAACAAGGATAAGGTGAAGAAATGCACAGTGACCATTTTTTACTGCTGTAACGTTACTGTTTCTTTATTCAAAGTATAGAAAAATTAATGGAGACGCTTTTATTAGGCAGACTGTCACCGTTTTAAAAGTTTGTTAATTTTATAGAATCATACATTGTTATGGGAGTAATATTTAAATGCACAATCTGTAGGAATACAAATGCAGTAATACCAAACACCAATATTAATGTAATTTATAAAGTATTTATGACCTCTTAGAAAAATTTTCTTATTATGTTGTTTAAATATGCAGTTTTGCTTCACAATAATTCATCTCTGTAAATCCTGAACGATTACTCCTGTATGAACCCAGCAGTTTTAATTGCCACGTAAAATGTTTTCCTGGGTGAAATTATTATATTGAATTGTTTGTGTGTTTTTCCTTGTCCACCACAGTGATGGCAATTTGAAAGTTAATACAAATTATATAAATTATTAAGCACAGGCCTAGTGGAACATTAATCAGGAGAACATCTTTATTGTGACCGTTCCTGACAGATTATGTTCACCATGATGCCCATTAATGCACTGCATTGTGAGAGCCCATGTCCATTACAGAATCCCCTTTGTTACCAGTGTCAGGTCTAATTCAGGGCAGCAAATCTCAGGCCAGGTTGAATATCTTTTGGATATTTGATGGAAAAATGCTGTTTTGGAAGCGAGGGCCCTCACCTGTTTAATTCTCTCCAGGTTGTTAGCCTGTGTAGCAGACACTGTAAAATGCAAAGTCTGCAGTAGTCTTTTTCCCTTTAATGTCATAATTTTGCATAATGGCTGTTTGTGCTACATTGACTAAGTCCATGGATTGCTTAACATAAGTGATTACATTTTCCTTTGATTATAAACTCCCTCCATTAGAACTACTGTACAAAAACTTGTAAATGATTTGTTGTTTAAGCTTTCTACTTCATTAGCTCCAACCCACACTCTACAAGAGTCGTTGTCTAAGAGTTACTAATATTTGTAATGAGCTGTATAATATGGGCCCTTTTACTAAATTTAAAAACAGATGGTATCTGTTAACAACAGTTTATCATGCAAATTGAACCCTGGCAAAAATTCCTCTCAGTGGTTGCATTGCTGTAGGCCAAATCCTGGTGTCTTGGTTGGGTTTTTGATGTAATAGCAAGAAGAAATATTTGTTGTTTTCGACACTTGTGACAGATGCAAGCTAACCATGGTCAAAAGTCCCTGAGAACTAAAAACTCCAGATTTTTCCTCTGGTGAAAGAATTAAGTTTCCTTTCGTGCCTTTAACACATGCTTTAAGGTTTACTTTCAACATTTACAATTTTTGCACATCCTGGCAGATTTTAGAGCTCTGTACCTGTAATTTCTCTCATTTGAGCCGCCGAGCAGCTGTGAAGGAGAATTTCCCTTTTGTGAGGACTTGCAAATATTGATCTCAACACGTGGAAAGATCAGAGGATGTAATATACACAATTTTTTCTGCAAACTTTGAAAACAAGAGGAAAATCGGCTCACATTACGCCAGCAGTTCTGAAATTATACCATCAAAAGAATCCTCTTGCACGGTGTGTTTGTTGCCAATCCTGCATGGGGGAAGACTTCAAAACTGAAATAGAGTGAGGAGTCTGCTTCTAAATATACTCTTGCAATACCAATTTTCACCCTCAAACTCTAAAAAATTATTATTTTTTTTCAATGTGAGGCGTTCTGAGTGCTTGAACTTCTGTTTTGGAAGACTGCAGGGTCAGCCTTGTCTTTGTGTGCTGGAATTAATGCTAAGAAATGGCAAAATCTGATCCCTTGGCCTGAGTGTTCTGCAGTTTCTCGTTGCTGTTGCTGAACAATAATTCCCAGGATGATCTCGCTTTTCCCACTGCCCATCCCATCCGTTTGGGAAGAGGCATTTTGCCTGATCAGACTCTTTCAAGCATTCCCAGCCCTTTTTCCTCTGGAAGGGCTGGGAAGGATGTGAGATGTGGCAGGAGCCAGGGAAAACAGAAGGTACCTTTTAGTTTTGTCAAAGGAAAAGCTGGATATTCCCAGCCAGGAGAGTCCAGTAAAGCCAGGACTGCTCCCATATGGAGAGGAGCATGGCAGGTGAGCAGAGGAGGAATTTTTGGAGACCTAGCCTAGTGTAGGTTGGAAGTGATCCCAGGGAAGATGCTGTGAAGAGAGGAATCAGTTTATCAATTTATACTTGAGCTGATCTTTCTATTATAGCAAAATCTCAGGTGAGTAACCATCCAGCTTCCCTTTACCAGGCAGCAGGTTGGGCACTTGTCATTAAATAGCACAAAAATCATCTTGATAGTAAATTCTGTACACACAATTCCAGGATAAAGGAATTTGTCCTGGAATTTATTTATTTATTTGGTGGCAGACTGTTGGTCCACATGTGGTAAAATAAAAACCTTTTGAGGCACAGCCATTCCTTTGGGAAGGATTTAAACCTACAGCCCCTTGTCCCTAAGACTGGCTTAGGTAAACCTGAGGCTTGTAATGGCTCGAGCTCATTACTAAATTATAGTTATTTAGTGGCTTATTTAATAATTTATGGTCCAAATCAGTTGTCAAGCTCATGGTGCACCTGAAAAGGTGCCACACTCTACAGAGGTGGTGGGAACTCCTCAGCTCCTCCTTTTAATGTGGTTAGTTCAGCTCAAGGGGTGGTTACTCTCACCCTTGGAATGTCCTTCTTCTGTTTCATCCACCTCCACCTGTGATTTGTCTCAGCTTTTTTTGGTTTGTGGTGGTTTTTAGTCCTTTTTGGTTGGCTTCCTGCCCTTCTGGAGAAGGGCTGAGGTGGAGATGGCTGGTTTATTCCCATCACCCACGAATCAGAAGGTTTGAGACCCTTGGAGGAGGGGTGAGACACCTAAAAATGTGTTAGTGAGATTAAATGGTTCATTTTGGACCTGCATGAACAACCAGGGCAGCCCCTGCGTGTGGGCACTGTCGTTGGGAAGATATTTTTGCATCTCTTTGTGTTCCCCGTGCCGTTTTTTTGCTGAAATAAATACAAAATAGGTGCTGTAGTGGGTGCTGTGCTCCTGCTGTGCCCCCCAAAAGTGGAGGAGCATCTCTGCTGTGGAAAGGGGGCCAGGCCCAAGCTCCCTGCTGTAAAAGCAGGGAACCAGGCAAGCCTATTCCGTGAATAAAAATGGGAAATGCATTGAAGTCGAGATACAGTATCTTTGTAGTAATAAAAGCAGTAGTACAGATTTACTGGGGAAGGAGTTTTAACTGTAATACTGTGGAATAGTGGGTTATTTTGTGTTCAAGAGCTACATTTATCACAAAAATGATGATATACAAATCACTTCCATATCACAAAATGTTCTTGGTCAAAATTGGCTTGAGGCAAGTGATATCTTCGAGTAAACAGTATATGAAGACCATATCTTAAAATGATAGATCACCTAATTTTGTTCTGACAGAGGTTTTTGCTGCAACAAACATCTGTCACTGAAATACCAATTCAGAGATATGGAAGCCAAATTGTGGAGGTTTTCCAGTATTTGTCGCTCCTAACTTAAGAGCACCACAGTTAGTCCTGCAGATATTTGGAGATGGGAGGCAGCTTGTGGGTTTAACACCTTCAAGTATTTAGTTAAGTGTTTTAAGAGGTGGAAGGGTCTTTAAATGCAGATTTGCAACTTGGGAAGGGCCTTTGGACCTGTGGGAGAGAGGGGAGTCTCTTAATGCAGAGGGTGTGAGTCCTAAGCACATCTGACCTGCCCTTTGAAACCAAATTTCTGACCCTGCTCTACACCTGAATATAAAATAACCATCAAAAATTGAAATTTTGTCTCAAGCATTTAGAGACGTGATTAAATTTTATTTGGAGGAGAGATGCGGAGGATTTTAATGCAGTAAAAGTATAAATATCTGTTAAAAGTACTTCTGTTTCAGTGGAAGCTATTTGTTTGTGTCTAGTTAGCAGCTAAAAAAACTAAACAAAAATTGCAAATCACTACTAAAATGAGTTTTTAAGTCTACTTTGTGTTGACTTGTGGTATGAAAATGAAATTTGGCTCCAAACTGTCGCCATTCTGTGATATTTTGCAGACAGGATGAAATGGCAAATACCAGGTCCTTGGAGGAGGAAAGCACTTACTGGTCATGTCAGAAATCCTTCCAAGTTTATTATTTTTATTATTATTATTATACATCCCATATTTTAGCCTAATTACTTTCAACCCCATTGATGTTCCTTTAACATCCCTACCTCTGCAATCGCTTGGGTCTCATTTAAATACATATAAACACAATATAAATATGCAAATACATCACTTTTGAGATCTTTTTTTTTTTAATTTTTTTGTCCTTTTAAATGGTGCTGTGACCAGATCTGAAGTCTAAAGGATCTGTAAGAGCTTTGTTTGCTCCTCAAATGCACATTTTAAGTTATTTCAATTTCTCAAAATAAAGCTGTGTTTAAGTCACTTTTCTCTGGGTTAACTTCATGTGGAAAATGGAAGCCAAATTTAAGTTTGGCAAGCTACAGATAATAAACAAGGTAGACCCTGAATTGGAGGTTTTTTTTTTTCTGTGTTATCAGTCTTTATAATTACTTCATGGTTTTGTTGCATGATTTTATATGCACGCTTCATGTGCTCGTTTTCAGGAGTGCACTAACCTAAAATAATAAAATAATAAAAGTTGATAAATTAGTAGTAACCACTCCATGAATTCAAGCTGTTGTAAGAATTGCTGCAAGTTTGGGGATGTTAATACTCAAACTACTGGGTTTCACAAGAGTTTGTCCAAAAATTAATGAATTCTCTTGGAATTACTCATCATCTAAAGCACATTCTGAGGTCAGTTGGCACAGTCCAAGTGCTGCATGTTCCCTTCAAGAGTATGAAAATATTGATCCATTTCCACAAAAAAAAAAAAAAAAAAGGAATAAACAAACAATTTTTATTTATTCATTCCCGTAGTTTTCCGATCAGCCCCTTCCACTTAATAAACGCTGTGTTAATTCAAGTTATTCTGTCAGGATGGGTTTGGTTTGGCCCAAAAGCTGAGGAGCTCTTTGGTGGGCAGCGTGGAGGCAGACAGTGCAGTCAGCTCCCATGAGCTGCCAGGGGAAGGGGACGAGCTCCAGCCCGTGTGGGAAGGATAATTCCCGTTTCCACGGGAGCCGGGGGTGGATCCTGGGTGGGCAGCCCTGGGAGGGGTGGGAGTGGGGATGGGAATGGGAGTGGGGGTGGAAATGGGGATGGGAATGGGGGAATGGGGATGGGAATGGGGATGGGAATGGGGATGGGGATGGGAGTGGAAATGGGGATGGGAATGGGGATGGGGATGGGGGTGGGAATGGGGATGGGAATGGGAATGGGGATGGGAATGGGGATGGGGGTGGAAATGGGGATGGGAATGGGAATGGGGATGGGAGTGGAAATGGGGATGGGAATGGGGATGGGGATGGGAATGGGAGTGGGAGTGGGAATGGGAATAGGAGTGGGGGTGGAAATGGGGGTGGGAATGGGAATGGGGATGTGAATGGGGATGGGAACGGGGATGAGGATGAGGATGGGAATGGGAATTGGAATGGGGGTGGAAATGGGGATGGGAATGGGAATGGGAATGGGGACAGGAATGGGGATGGGAACGGGGACGAGAATGGGAATGGGAATGGGAATGGGAATGGGAATGGGGGTGGAAATGGGAGTGGAAATGGGAATGGGAATGGGAGTGGGGACAGGAACGGGGATGGGAACAGGGATGGGGATGGGAATGGGAATAGGAATGGGACTGGGAATGGGAATGGGAATAGGAATGGGACTGGGAATGGAAATGGGAATGGGAATGGGAATAGGAATGGGAATAGGAATGGGACTGGGAATGGGAATAGGAATGGGAATGGGAATAGGAATGGGAATAGGAATGGGACTGGGAATGGGAATGGGAATGGGAATGGTCATGTTTTCCTCCTGCTACCATGTGGAAAACATGGGCTGGTGTCACACGAGCAGCTCCTGGTGAAGAGCCAGCGATGCCGAGCGCGGGTTGTGCCGTGGGCTGCGGGGAAGGGAGGAAGGGGTTAAAGAATTCATAAAAAATGAAGGATCCTAATATTAAAGTGGGGGGAAAATGTGGGTGAATGACATATTTTTTACACACCTCAACTGTCAACATTTCTAATCAAATCATCCAGCCTTCTTGCTTCTTAAATGATACAAGCAATATTTCCTGTAATAAACACCCCTAAGTCTAATGAGAGGCCCTAAGGCAACTTCAAATGTATGAATTCATTATAATTGAACAACATAATCTGCAGGGCAAAGATTCCTGCTACCCAGTCTTTTAACTTCGCACGGCTTGGGTGTTCTATGAAAAATGTTCTACATTTTGTTTACAATGTATTGCTGCTATTTGAAGTATTGTATGTTCCTGTAGTACATAAGATGGGGACGCATAATGGAGGAAAAATCAAGGAGGCAATCTTTCATTTTGTTCTGGTATGAAAAATTCAAAAGACTGAAAACTCACCCAGAGAAATTTTGCAAGCATATTATTTTCCGATGTTTCGATCAATTTGTCTGTCAACCATGCTGAGAGGTGGAAGGGGCCAGCAAAAGCAATTTAGCTTGTGAGGTCCAAAATAGAAATGTTTTAGGAAACCTTGTCACACATTATTTTTTTATATGAGAACCGCTGTGTTTTTTATTTGCTAGTCATATTATGAAGAGAAATTGGTATCAATCATCTAAATCACCTATGAATATCTGATATAACTGTTACTTTTGTGCATATAAATAAGGCAAAAAAAATATTTAAATGAAGCTTTTAAAGCATAGCAAAACCTTTGGGTAGACAACAGGCTCCCCACTCAGGTTTTCCTATCTAAAAAATATCCTGTGCATTTTAATTGATTGTACCCAAGTGACATCATAGTGAATCATCTTGCATATGAACATATTGACCTCTCTCAGCCTTTAATTAAGCTCTGATTGCTTCACTCTTAAGTTTGCTGTGGATTGATGGGTGTGCCAGCCCACGTTCAAACTCGATGCTCTGCATGTGTACGGGGCTGGGGAAGGAGCATCTGTGCAGGAGGGAGATTGATTCCCTCATTTGGGGTTTCCTATTTGTTTGTATGATAGATACAGCTCCTGTCACTCGTGAAATCCTTGTCAGTGCAGCTGAAAACTGCAAGTTTAGTGGTAAACAGCAGGTTTGGTTCAGTCTCTTGCCCACTGCTCTTTGCTGGCACTGAAATGTGGTGGTTTTGGAATGACGGAGAGAAAGTTCACCTGGTGTCACCTGCAGGACTGGAAGGTGGCTGGGGGAGGAAGGTTTCCACAGGCCCAGGAAGGTGTGTGGTCACTCAGCTGAAAGCAGGGCATTGATAAGGCAAAGACTGGGTGGTTTGGGTGCCCTTGTTTCAGAAGTGACACTTCTGGGCAAACGCAGGGACAGGCAGCTGTGGAGTTGGTGGCTGAGGGCATTGAGTTGGCCATGAGGAGGGAGAATGGTAATAAAGCAGGTGATGCAGTATTGAGTAAGAGAGAGGTTTTGGAGGAAGCAACAGAGATGTATTTGAGGGTTGAAAGGATAATTAGAGTGGTGAAGGAATGGGGCTTTGTCAATATTTGAGATGTGTGAACAAACGTAATAAAAAATTTTGGTAGAGCAAGTAGGATGGTAGATGAAACTTCAGCACTGAGAGTGTGATGGACTTGGGTTCATCCAGACTCAGCAGTGTCAAGGATGACACTTTTTTAGGGGAAAGATTGTTTCTAAAAGAAAGCTGAAGAATTGCTTCTAATCAGAGAAAGCAACAGGAGATACCTGAAGAATAGAAAAGGAAAGGGAGAACAGGAAAAACAACACAGACACGTGGTGTGATTTTTGGCGTTGTCCTGAACAGGGCCAAGATTCAGACTTGATGCTGTGGATCCCTTCTAACTCAGGATATTCTATGATTTGTTTTCCAGTGTTGTGTGAGCAGCAAGCCATGAGTCAGGACTGTCTGTGGACCAGCTGGGTCAGCAGTGTCCCTCACAGAGCAGAATCCCATTATCCTGTCCCTAATGGGAGACACAGCGACAACTGTGTCTGTTCCTTGCTGACACCCTCTGGCACTCAGGGCTGGTGGTGACACTCTGAACGTGCTCCTTAATGGCTGAGCTTTTCCAGTTGTTTTGTGTCTGGAATCATCTCCTCCTGGTTGTTTGTAGCCCTTGATGTCTCAATCTCTGTAGCCTTCTGATGTTTATATCCTTTGTCATTTTTCGCTGCCTCCGGAGGAGCCCCCGAATGTCGATGGCTCTCAGGACTGTGTGGTAGAGATTGCTGAGAAACCACCCAATTATTGCTGTTGCCTTGTGATCAGAGGCTCATGCTGTTAGGGATGAAGACAGCCCACCTCCTCTGTTGTGCACTTTAGCCTGGGCTTTGATTTTCCCAAGGGCAGGCTTGCTGCAGCTCCCTTTGAGAGGCTGTGCCGTGGCTTGGCAGATCCCTGTCACCCCGGAGTGTCAGGCTGTCATTCCAGGCTCCCTTATATTTACTTACCTAATTCATGCTCCTTGATCATTGGAGATTGTACATTTTGAAGGATATAAACTGTTTAATTAGCACTTTTACCTCCTGTTGTTTAACATTATGTGCTGCACGTAGTGTCGTGTGAAGCCTGTATGTTTATTTAATTTTCTCTTAGATCTGCTCTCGCAGCTTTGATAATCTTTGCTCTACCAAGTTGGAACTTTCCAGAATAAATGGATCACTCCACACCAAAGTCCCATGCAAGTAGTGGAGAAAGATGTACAGTATGAGCCAAATAGGATGGTCTTTTGGTTGGAAAAGATTAAATTCAAGATGATTTGCTAGGGAGGGCTGTGTAGTTATTTGTAGTTTGTGTCAGGGGTGGGGATTTACAGCTGTTGTGATAAATTTATATTCTTCAAAATAGATAGGCTGTATTTTCCCTATTCCCAACACACAGATGTGAGCGTTGCAGTGGGAAACAGAAATTTTAGTGCTTTTAATATTCTTTGTATTTTGCTTTAGAACAGTTTTGCTTTTTAGTAGAACATTCCTCTAACAAATCAATACGTTTTTCTGTAGAACTTCGGTTTTGTAGAACTTTATTTTTCTTTCCTTTGTTTGTTTTTGTTTGTTTTTTTTTTTAATGTTTCCACTTTTGGAATATTAGAAAAGCTCAACACCCTGGATTTCAGAGATTGAAAATGGTCTCTCAATTTCTGGTAATTTAAGCATCACCTGGAACACCTTCAGGTTTTCCTGCCCATATGTTAAAGCTGCTGTTGAATCTTGAGAAATCCCTTCACTGGTTTCCTTTTGGGCTCAAACTGGTGTTTTGTAAAATTCACTTTTTCCTTCAAGGGCAAAAATCTGGATGGGATAAAGCCTTTGTGGAAAAATCTTTAAAAAAAACAAACAAACAAAACAACCCTGTAACCTAAAAGTGTCCCAGGCTGGGTTGGACAGGGCTTGGAGCCACCTGGGATAGTGGAAGGTGTCCCTGCCATGGCAGGGGTGGGATGGGATGGGCTTTAAAGTCCCTTCCAACCCAAACCAGTCTGAGGTTCTATAAACATCTCACAGAGCTACAGGAATGCTTTCAGAACTACACAGTTAATAAAATTTATTTGGTGAACACTGGGCTCTAGCAACGTGAGAGATGTTTGGGTGGGAATGCAAAGCCAATAAACTGAAGGCAGGGATTTGATCTTCACCTCTGTTCTTGTTGCCTTGGGCTAAAAGGCAGATCTGTGAAAGAGCAACTTCAGCAGTGATGCAGAAATGCATCTGAGTGGCTCCAAATGTTGAAATCACTGTGTTCAGGGTGGAACTGCTCAAGGACCTGATTTATCCTCGGCTCAGTTTCCTGCTCATTGTACTAGCAAGTTTTGGTTCTGCTCTAGCAGGAGCTCTTTGACTTCTGTCAGAGAAGTCTTGCCTCCTTTCTCATGGCATTTCATGAATGTGAAGAGCTAAAATATCGAGTGTTTGGCAGTTTTTAATTGGAGGAAAACAAAATTGCGCCTTTCTGTCTCCACCGCCTGGCAGGAAGCAGGAAGTTTTCTGCTGGGCATTGCAAGAGAAGAGCTCCATGGAGCTCAAATTTCCGTTTTCCGTGCATGATTTTTTTTTTTTTTTTTTTGCCTCAGATTTTGTTTTGTTTTTACAAAATATTGGTTTATTGAGAGATGTGTTACCCTCAATTGACATATTGACATTTCCAGGAACTGTGGTTATTGTTTTGAGAAATACAATCCTACACTGACAGATTCCTATCATTATTTGGAACCGTTGCTGAGGGTTAGTGAGACAAGTCTCATAAATAATGAAAGTGAATCATACTGGGGAGAACAGCAGCGAGGAGCAGCACAGGGGAGTGCTGACACCGGGTAATTTTTGCTGGCTGTGACATCACGCAGCGCTCGTGTCACACGCCGTGGTGGGGACAAGGACTGGGTAATTAACTCGTGTCACTAACTACCTGCCTGAGTCATTAACAGCACGGGGGATAACTGGGCTCACTCTCCTCTCCTCCCAGTCCCCCCCCACCCCAGAGCACCAGACACAAATGCACAAGTGCAAGAGATGCACTTGAACCCGCAATATTTCTCCCCCAACCTAAATTCTCTCATCCCGTGGTTTCCCTGACTTTATTATTTGACAGCTGGGAAGAAGTTTCACACTGGACTGCATCTGATTTGCAGTTTTACAGGGAGCAATTGGCAGCCAAGGTAAGAAAAAGGAGAAACAGGGTTGGTTCTGAGGAGTTACATAAGGCAGAGGCTCATCAGCTGAACCAGGGCTTGACCTGGATTTGGGATGTGTTTCTCAAGTTAGCAGAGAGCTCTAATTAACCTCCTGTTAGAATCAGGGAAATCATTTCATTTATTCTGAGGTAACAAATTTCTCCCTGCTGTTATTTCTGGAAGCAGGTAGGTTTAATATCAAATGCCCTTTGCGTGCCAGAGATGTGTTTCCATTATTATTTCACCTTATTCCTGCAACGCTGATGCCCCTGTATGTGCTGTGAAAATGCCAGGCGTGAAGAGAGTCTAACATACATTGCCATAATTATTTTAATGAGAGGGAATGAAGGAGACGCTTCTCTGCCATCTGTCAACAGACAGCAGTCATGGCTCAGGCTGGACTTTATTCCCTTACAAATTGTTCTTCAGTTCTGAATACTGAATTCTCTATTACTTCTTCTAGGTCAACAGCATTTATAATCTTCCCTGGTTCTCTGTGAAGTCCACAAATTACGACTCCAAAGCTGCTCATCCATTTTGTGGTGTGCAGCTGAAGCTCCCAGAGTGTTACCTGCTGCTCCCTGTGCTCACCTGCCTCCCCAAGAATCACACACACACACAGAGGGGACCAATGGACCTGTGCCACTTCCTGACGTGGAAATCCCATCAGCAGTAAATGCTCCAGGAAATGCTTTGAATTTATTTAATTTATTTCTCACAGGGCTCTTATATTTAAGAAAGAAAAGCCCCTCTAATGCAGTTGGCCGGCAGGTGGTTGGAAAACCTGAGGGAAAGGAGGATTGGCAGTTTTTGTGTTTTTCCATACAATTATTCTCTGGACTGTTTTGAGTATCACTTTAGTGGCAAGGAATCTGTTTCACAGAGGATTAGTAAAATTCAACAGTTTTCTCCACCCACAGAGCAGCTGCCTCAATGCTGCTGTGGTGCTGCCAGTGTGAAATGCCACCACAGCCACTTGATTTTTTAAAACGTGATTTATAAATAGCCAAAATTAGGACTTCAGAGTAACATTTGATGGCTTTGGCTATGGTTTTGGCTGGCCCTTATTTACATTATCCTTCAATATTTTGCTCTCATTAATCTCCTCCACTTAATAGATAGAAATGGCCTTGACCTGAGCTGTGCTTTAGCAGTGCTTCAAATAATAGGAAATACAATAAAAATTCTTCTCTTTTTCAATATCTCCTCCTTCACTTCAACTATATGGACCCAGCTATAGGTGAATTGAGAAGAATTTATCATGAAAAGGCCAAAACTTCCAAAATATATTAAGAAATATGACCATTTCCACCTCTATCTTCCATCCTTTTCATCAGAGAATCAAGTGGCAGAAATACTACATTAAAAATATCACAGCCTTCCTTAAATATTTTTGAAAACATTATTTCTTATATTTTTTGTACTCCTGTTCCTGTTTGGAATGAGGCTGTGATGCTTAAAGTCAACTTGATCCGCATTGGAAGACTTGGTGATATTGATACATCTCAAAATTCTCACCCAGCCTAAGACCAATTAATATTTCTTTGTAACTTGAGTTTACTGGGTGAAGAATAAAAAATAATATAAAAGAACCTGTGAAGCCAAGGTCTTACTGGTTTGTTTTTTTGCTAAATCTACAACAAGTTTTGAAAAGTAAAACTGGAGATGGAATATTATGGAAAAGAATTAGAGAATCCCAGACTGGTTTGGGTTGGAAGGGACCTTAAAACTCATCTTGTTCCAACCCCCACCATGAGCAGAGATGTCTTCTACTAGAAGTTAAAGTTGAAAGTTTTTAAATTAAAGCTTTTTAAAACATACATAAAAATCAGTTTTCAAACCATTTAGTTTTGCATTTGCCTTATTTATCGGCAGTTAAAAACGAAACTAAAGTATAAATTTATTATAAATCCAGATTAGCACGAGCTTTGAGCAATCCTGCTGTGTTTCACTGCAGTTTGAAAACCAAGCAATAGTGACACCGGTTTGGCTCTTTTTTTTTTTTTTTTTTTAATTCTCTGGTTCTGAACTGTGAATCTTTTCTTCCCTTGCCCTGCTCAGGCACTACAAATCAGCCTTCCCATAGACTGTGTGATATTAATCTCCGTGGGGCGGACACCTCAATGCAGGTGCTATAGCTCTTCCCCTCCTCCAGTTATTTCAGGTTTTAATCTCACTTCCTTTGATTTATTTACTTATGTCATGTGGAATGTGTCTGGCTTCTTGCCCTCTCCCTGCTTCCCCTCTTGTACACACTGGGTGCCTCCTCGCCGTTCCATTGTTGTGAGCGGCTCTGGCTGCCGCTCCTCGGGACGCGCTTGTTTGCGCTCGTGTTCTGCCGTGATGAATTTCCTGCAGTTTGCTCACTCTTGTTTAACTTTCTGTCGGATTATTACACAAATTGCTTCTGGTGTTTGCTTCGCTTGAAACCTATGAATCAAAATAACGGGGCTTGTGGTACGGGGGGAATCCAGGCTCTGCTGCGGCGGGGCTTGCTTTTGGTGGATTTCCCTAATCGCAGCATCCTCCGGCTGCGCGCGCGCCCTCCCTCCTGCAGTGGGCTCCTGGGAACCTGATTCACTCTGAAAATAAAAGATCTCGATGGAGGAAAGGGCAAAAGGAGGCTTAACGAGACAAATTCATGGGCTTTGTCACTAAACAGCAAAATTTATGGTGCTTTGGCAGAGTGGAGGTGTTCGTGCAGGTATTGGTGTGTGCGATGGCATCGGGTGCAAAGTAACCCCTGAGCTATTTACAAAGGCCTTGGAGGGATGGGACAAGAGGGAATGGTTTCCCACTGCCAGAGGGAATGGATGGGAGATTGGGAATTGGGAATTGTTCCCTGGCAGGGTGGGCAGCCCTGGCACAGGGTGCCCAGAGCAGCTGTGGCTGCCCCTGGATCCCTGGCAATGCCCAGGGCCAGGTTGGACACTGGGGCTGGAACACCTGGGACAGTGGGAGGTGTCCCTGCCATGGCAGGGGTGGGACTGGGTGGGATTTAAGGTCCCTTTGAACCGAAATCGATTTAGGATTTTCTGAATTCAATCCTATGAATTCTCCGCTCTCCCAGGGTGCTCCAAGTCCCATCCATCCTGGACTTGAACACACAAGAGAGCCACTCCAGCCCCACAGCAGGGATTGACCATCCACCTCCACCTGCCTGAGGTTTTGACTTGGGAAAGCAGTGGTTTAATTTGGGGGACATCACTGAAACACAGGAGGTTTAGCTCATTGCCTATTAATTGTATATCTATTTTAAACTGCAATCTAGGAAAATATTTCACATCTTTTTTTTGTGCTGTGTCTCTTTTGTGACTCTGTGGGATTTTTATTTCTCTAGCCCATCCAGACATCTCTGCTGCAGTGGCCTCAGCTGAATTTCTTGATTCTTCCTTGCAGAGGAAACAAGGATCTTTGTTTATCATCTGGTCAAATGCCTATGTCATTATTCAAGTTGCACATCTGAGGTCAGAGATAGCATCAGATTTTTGACAGTATGGATGATTCAATATGAGGATGTTTTCCTAAATAAAAGCAAAGTTTGCTTTTTTATCTGGAGAAAAAAGAGAAAACATAGGAAACTTCAGGTTAATTAGATTATCTAAGCGAAGTTTGGGGATCTTGGTTAGAGGTAGAGTCTAAGTTCATTTTGATCTGGGGTTAAGGGAGGTGGAAATCTCACCGTGTCCATCTCCCTGGTTAGTCTGTGTTTGGGGTCTTCCTGACTTGCTGGCAGACAGACCCAGAGGAACAGAACTCAATAGTTTCCCTTTGCAATGTGTAGTTTAATATTTCAGTGAATACAGGTGGTTGCTGTGATTACTTTTTCATTAGTATTTGGTCCCTTTTCCTGCTCCACGCTCCGCTCCCATAAAGTTTGCTATTGAAGCGATGTTTTTTTCCCAGATTCGTTGAATGGGTTTAAAGTGTAACACCCAACTGTTAAAATTATTGCATCTTTTCCTTCAACACCTTGTCAAATAAAATGTCTCATTACCATGCAAATAGAAATTCTTGCTGTTGCCAGGCAGGCAAAAGTGTTTGGGTGCAGATTACAAGTTGCTGAACGCCGGCGTTGCTCCATCGCGTCGGGAACAAACACAACTTCCATCCCAGCAGCCAGGGCGTGATGGGCTGGCAGTGAGGAGGAAATGTCAGGCTGGGGCCTCAGGTTGGAACAGCTCAATCCACGCTGCAGCTGGGCAGGGAGGGCCTGGGGTGGCGGAGCTGAGGTGCAGCTGATAACGTTGGGATGTTGGATAAGGATGCGCTCCATGAATCCCTGCCCAAAGGGGACTCACAGCAAGGCTGGAGAGGGACATCCCTCTGGGCCGTGGGTGCTGGGACAGGGGAATGGCCTGAGGGTGGAGAGGGGCAGGTTTGGACTGGGTATTGGGCTGGAATTGTTCCCTGGCAGGGTGGGCAGCCCTGGCACAGCTGTGGCTGCCCCTGGATCCCTGGCAGTGCCCAAGGCCAGGCTGGACACTGGGGCTGGGAGCACCTGGGACAGTGGGAGGTGTCCCTGCCATGGCAGGGGTGGAATGGGATGGATTTGAAGGTCCTTTCCAACCTCAGCCAGTCTGGGATTTTAGGCTTTGTGTAGAGACAGGAATTAAATTCTATTCACTTCAAGACACCAACTCTGTCTTGCAGCAGGGACACCTCCTTGGGCGGACAAACCCACCACAAGTGGGTGAAGCAGTTGATGACTGCTGAGCTGGGTGTTTCATATCAGCTTTCCATGTACTGAAACATTGATTTGATACAGTTTGCATGAATATACTTGCTTAAAATTCGGGCATTAAGATGATCAACCCATATTCCTGTTCAGAGACCAGTTACAGTTAGGACAAACATTTGTGTGATTCTCACAAAACCAATTCCTTGGTGCCAGTGACCTGAAGCAGCTGCTCACTCCTGAGCTGGTTTCTAAAGTCCAATCCCTCCTGGAGTACCTAATTCACAGCAATTCCTTGGCAGGGAGTGGGTCAGAGTTTGTTTCAGAAGCTGAACCATTTCTTTGGGCAAAACTTCGAGTGAATTTCAAAACCCCCACCACCTTTTTTTCACTGTTTATTCTTTCTAGGAAAAAAACAATTTTGCATGCAAACAATTAGCACTTCTTCTGCTGGTGTCTAGTCTTTAATGTCAATATTTTAGCTCTCTGTCTTTGCTGTTCAAAACACTAGGAACGGGTAATTCATCCAAAATAAATATGCAATTTTGAAGCTGATTTTCAAGCAGATGACTGTGAGGAGGTGCTGGAAAGAAGCCAGTGGCTTCTCATCTTGTAGTTCCCAGAATTAATTTCCTCACAAGTGCGAAAGGCTACAATACAAAATTAATTCAATCCCCACTAAATGTTTCCCTTTGCCAGTCCCATTCTTTCAAGAAATGTTCATTCTGTATTTTCTTTCATTCTTTCCATCTCTTTCCAACTGCAGAAAAATAAACCAGCAAAGTCTTACCTCTTAAAAAAAAAAAAAAAAAAAAAAAAACCAACAAAACTGGTTTCCAAAGTTTGGTGATGTTTGTCCTTGCTTTGGAAGAGGAAAATTTTCTTTTCAGGCAACTTGTCTGAGGATAATTTTTGCATTTTATGGTGAGTTTTCTTAGAAACCAACTTCTCCTTTCCAGAGCATCTCCCCTGTGTTCTGCTCTGACTCCTTCGTTAGGGAGATGGGTTTATTTAATTACAGTATGCCTCAGGGCTGCTTTTTCCAGAGGGGAGATGGAATTTCAGGTTTTCCAGGTCCCACACTCGAGACCAGTTCTATATCTCTCAAAAACAACACCTGGTTAAATGAACAAAAATATGCCATAAAGGAGGAATTCAGACATTATGTTAAAAACTAAGAAATTGCTCAATTTTATGTCCCACTCTGCTGAAAATAGGTTTTGTTTTTTTTTAAGTGATTACTGTTTCTATAAAATCAAATGTTATTTTAAATTATTTTCAGAGTATCTTCAACTGCTCACACAGGTTTGAGATGTATAATACAACTCCATTCCTGAAAAGACTTTTGTGCTAAGCTGCATTAAAATAGCAGATTTTATTGGGAAAGAATTGGCTGAAAGGATGAGATTTCTTCAGCTGTAAATGCATGACAAAAGAGAGCTTTTTGTGTTTTTTTTTTTTTTGAGAATCCTCTTTGTTACAAAGTCACAGTTTGAAGTTCTGGATTTGATAACAGTAGATATTAATATGGGTTAGAAAGTCAGAAATCGCCTTGAGAGCCTTGTCCTCCTGAATCCCCAGTGCCAGAATATTTTTCTGGGAAGCAAAATTGCCTTTTTCATGAAAGAGTCAGAGTGTCACCAACTATGGATGAGTGCTATCAGTTGTCTCCTGAGACTATTTCATGGAATTTTTATTCTTGCCTCCAAACTGTGGCACCGTTCCCTCTTCACCTCTCAAATTGAATGAAATAAGAAGCTTTCTGTCTCAGCGTCTCAAAATCCTCTGGTGCTTCCAGTCCCTCCTTGTCAGGCACACTTGGGTATTTTCTTTTTTTTTTTTTTTTTCCTTTTTATTGACTAAAAATAACTGGAGGCTTTATCCTCCAGCACGGGGTTTCTTGACCAAGTGTTCAACGTGGATTTCTGCCGTCCTTGGCTGAGGAACCACCAAGGAACCTTCTGTAGCACAGACTCCTCCTGATTTCCATCACACATCGATACCAAATAGCCAGTTTTCGGGGTTTTCACATGGATTTGAGACCTACAATTTCCCATCAGGCATGTGGTTGATAGTTGAAGTGTCTGAAGGCTGTATTTCCTTCCAGTTCATCCCACAGTTGCGCGAATGAGGATGAGTTAAACTCACACCAAGTCTGAACTTTGCTGTCGAGTTTCTTCTGCCACGTGAGACCTCAGCAATATCTTATCTCCTGCAGGGAGTGAGGTGATTTCAGGTAAATAACTGCAATACAGAAACACCTGACGCCAAACATGTTTTCTAAGTCAAGTGGCCACTTCCTGGAAGATGCAGGCAAATCCCTGTAGCATTTTCTGTTGCGCCTTCTCTGAGTGTGACACTGAATCCAGCTTGGCTTCCCCCCAAATGACAAAACTCTCCTGCCCCCTGGATCTTTAAAATTAAGCGCTAATAATCTTAAAGGCTGAGTGGCCAGAACTGTTTTAATGGCAGAGATTATTCCAGTATATGACCAGGATTTATTTTGTATAAAATCCAGCAGTGTTAATGTCATTTTGTAATTAAACTTAGCTTATTTTAGTTAAAATAGGTGCTGGAGTAACAATGAGAAGATGCAGAAGGCTCCAAAACTTCTCTGTAGGGAGAAACTCCCGCTCAGAGGGTCAGAAAAGATTTCTTTCTAGAAGTGTGTGATTGACTTTGACCTCTCAAGTGCAAGAACTGATGCTGTGAGGGTGCAAGGAGGGGATTTCCATGTTCAGGGTCTGTCAGAGAATGAGTTATGGGTGTTTTCTTAAAAAAAGAAAGCTGTGCTGTGCTCCAGGTCTGTCCCAGCTCTGCTGGCTTGTGGCACCTTCTGAAGAGGCAGCTCCAGTTGCTTTGGATAAAATGTAGTTGATAATATCACAGGAAATGCTGCTTTTCCTGCAAGCAGCTTGGTACGGATTCTGCTCGGTCCCAAAATCACTTGGGCAGCTCAGAAATAATAGAAATGTCAGATTAGCATTACTGGACACCAAAAAAAAAAAAAAAAAAAAGCAAAAAAAACACAACCCATTGCAAGCTTCCCACGTTCCTCAGGTGGATAAACATTGGAAGGGAATGTGACACTGGAATCCGACAGCAACAAAGGAAAAGCATAAACAGGTTTTTTTTTCAGATATTTGTTAGTGGGAGGAATGCAGAGCGTTCAGCTCCAGCAGGAAACGCAGCTTTTGAGAATGGGAAATAGGCTTTTCTGTCCAATTTTGTGTGCAGATGCAGCACTGGAAAGCTCCATATCCTGTGCTGCTGCAAGCCCTCGTCACAACTAGAGCGGAATATCTGCCAAACATCTTTGGTTCATTGCTTCCCGAGGTGTCTGGACGTGCACTTGTGTGTGGGCAGCTGAGGCTGAAGGCAATTTTTATAATTATGCACCTCTGAAAAAATAAAATCTAAGTGTAAACCTTGGCATGCTCTCTGATAGTGTGAAAAAGTGCTCTGAGGAGACACAAATTGGTGCATTTTGGACTATTCCCATCTGAGCTGCACGGGCAACATGAGAAGTGGCAGCGTGGCTGTCAACAGAGAGGCCAAGGACCCTGAGCTTCACAGCCTGCTCCAAACCCCGCTGTTGTTATTCCCAGAAAAAAATTACTGTCAAAAAAAAAACAAAAAAAAAAAACCACTTTGTAAAGCCATAATAAATCCAACAGAGCGAGCGCCCCTTCCGTGGCGTGTTGGAAGGGGGATGGATGTTAAACACAATATCCAGGCTGCTTTGGTTTGCTGCATTTTGGAAAGTCTGGGGCTTAAATCCCACTTTCTTTCTGTGTGTTTTTAGATGTGTGTTTTCTCAGCGTGAGGGATTTCTGCTCGCCGCTGATTTTCAGCTTGCTCTGCCCCTTTTGGGGTTTTGGGTGGAGGATACAGAACTTAAAGCACATAAGGAAATTGCTGCATTTTCCTGGTATGTTCATCTCATCACTATCGCAATATCAAGTAAGAAAACAATTTTTTAAAATTAAAAAGTGTGGACATTTTCCCCCCTTTTTTTAGGAAAAACACTAAATTTTGGATTTTGAATGTCAGGACACTTGAATGGGTTCAGTGTCACTGAATTGCCTTGAATAATTCACTCCTAAAACCTTTAACTGCCATAAGAGCTGGAAATAGTGTTAAATTTTACTGTGGCAGTTTTAAGGAGCAAATTGATCTTTCCTTAGGCTTTGTAAAATAGATTAACCCTCGGGTCAGGTTGATCATGAGCACTCAGAGGCATTAGTACAGTTTGCCCAAATTTAAAGACTCCAGTTGAAATATTTGTAAATCCTCAAACCTGCTGTTCTTGCAGGGTGCAGCTGGGTGCAGGGGAGGCAACCAGGATAGAAAAGGGCCTAAAACCTGCAGATATTCCTATTTTTGTGAGGATTTGTTCTCATTTGCTTCCCAGCCAGGGAGCTGTGCCATCAGCACTTCCAAGCAATGCCTTCCCTGCCCAGGAGCCATCAAGGGGTGCAGAAAACTCCTCAGGTTCTACAGAGAATGGGTTGAAAATATTTCAGGAATGTTTTCAATGTCCCCTGTCCCTCAGGATGAAGGTGGTCTCCTGAATGCTCTGTGGATAAACTCTTTATCCTTTTATCATCCCCCTGAGGGGTGGGATGTATTTATACACCTTTTCTCTTCTCACTTGGGCCTTCATGGCTGTATTTTTATGGTTCTGTGGACAATTATTCTGAACAAAAAAGAATTACGAAGAAATTTCTAACATTTAAGCAAACTTTTCCCACAGAAAACTCCTTTTAATGAGATTTCAGGGTTATTATTTACTGATTTCAACATGAAATAAATTTATTTTCGAATGGTAATTTTGAAGACTCATTGCAGCAAATTATTTTGTCTTTGTTTTGCCTTAATCCCACCAACATGGAAGAGGGCATGAGAGAAAAAGGAAAATATATGAGGGGAAAGAAGGCAACAGTGCAAATCTACCCACTGGATGTGGGAATTTGATGAACCAAACACTGCTTTACTCCCTGCACATTTTTGTTTGGAGAGGATTTGTGGAATGAGTTTAAATGCCAATTTAAACTTGCACAAGGCAGAGGGAGAATTTCACTTTTAAAAACCTGGGTGTACTGGAGGAGTTTCGATTTTAGGTGCTGTTTAAAGGTTTTAAACATAAGGAATATCTTAGTTTTGTTGAGATTAACTACTAAATAAGGTATTTCCAGTAAAATCTCTCATACCGTGCTTATGCTTAAAGCCACAAATTGTAGGTAGAGGGAGGAAGGAGATCTTGGATTTTTATTCTGATTCAGTGGGTTTGGGTCCTGACATAAAGCTGGAAAATGGAATAAGTGGCTGTGGAAGTGTTGATCCACAATCCCAAAGAAAAAAACAGGAAAATCTGCAAATCTAAATCGCTGTCCGTGGGAAAAACAGGGAATAATAATCCCAGATGGAAGGCAGAGTTCTTACAGGAGGAAGTTTAGGATAGAACTGTAAGATCTGCCTCTAATAAAAGGTGAGGGAATTTCAGTGTATGGAAAAGGAAGATCATCACTGGAGACCTGCATGGCTCCATCATGGATTGGCCCTTCAAAGACCTTAAATATCAGGGGAAAAAAAAGAGAAAAAGGGCAGCTCACCTCCAGAAAAAAAAAAAAAAAGTTACAAAAGGAATAGCACCAGTGTACAGAGCCAAAATAAAGAAGGAAGGGAAAATCCAGATGGGAGTAGCAAGAGACCAGAGAAATCCAGTGATGAGTACATTAGGAGTAAGAGGAAGACCAAGCAAAGCGTTTGCTGTGCTCCTTGAGGGAAGCAGGGAGCCATTAGCAAATGAGACTGAAGTGTTCAATGACTTTTTGCATTTGTTTTCAATTAAAAAGAAAAAAAAAAAAATCAAAAGTGAGCAGATGGTTTGCGCAATTAATACCAGGAGAAAATGGATGAGATCTCAGCCTAGGAGATCTACTGACAGAGTCCTGCCTCTTTTAAAAGGCCTGATTGTTTTAATCTGAGGATACTTGAGGGACTGGCTGCAGCACTTGCAGTCACACCAGCAGACACTGGAAAATCCACGGAGGCTGGGAGAGCTCCTGGGTCTGGGAGGAGCACCTGGCCTCTAAGTGGAGAAAAGGAATCTGGGGAAGGGTAGGATTCGGGTTTCCTTTGGTTTGTTCTGAATTTTTTATTGCAAGCACTTAGATGGTACCAAGGAAGGTGTCCAAGGGCAGGGTGGAGCACCCTGGGGCAGTGGAAGGTGTCCCTGCCCTTGGCAGGGGGGTGGAATGAGATGATCTTTAAGGTCCCTTCCACCCCAAACCATCCCGTGATTCTCTAAGGAAGGGTGCAGCAACCATTGTGGACCTAGCAAATTATGGGTTTATCAATTTCATTTTTCCATGAGTGAGAAGAGGAGGGTGTTTTGATTGTTTTGGACCTCCTCAGATGGTGGTCTTGGTGCTGAGTGGAGGAATGGCTTGAGCTTAAAACTGCAGGTGGGAGGGAATGGAGGTTCACTACAGGGTGGAGCCCTGTGTGAAATAATTCTTGTGCATCAGCACAACACTCTTAGTACAGGCGACGCAGCTGAAAACTGTCAGCTGTTCTCCAAAGGTCTTCATCAAGAATAATCAACCAACAAGTCCAAGGCAGACAGCTTTGGGAGAAGACTTTCCAAAGGAATTTTTCCAGAGTCTAGCTCTTCTGTAGTTTCTCCATTTACTTAATTGCTTGGGTTAGTGTCTTCTGTGGGTTAGTTGCGTTTGATTTGGATTTTATGATTTAGGTGACACTTACTTGAATCAAAAATACAACTTTATGACTAGGCTAGAGTGGCATTTTGCATTTAATTTCCTAACTACAAGGAAGTTAAAAAGTTTTAAGAAGTATTGGTGGGGAAAAAAAATCAAAGAAGACAGTGTGGGAGAATTTATTTTATTACAGTGCCAGCGATTACTTAACACATACAAATTATGAAATGTATCTGGGAGTGTAGATAATGTATCTTAAAGCATCCCTTGTTTAGGTTCATGGAGAGCTCTACTTAAAATCAGAAATGCATGTTTTATGGTAGATTAGCACGTCCATCAGTGTGTAACCAGTTCACTTTCTGGAGTTACTATGCACAAATATCAGTAGTATATAATGCCATCATAAAGCAAAGTGCATCCAGGTAGAATTACTGAGCCCATCTTAAATAAATATGGTGCCTTTCCTCATCATCAGTATTAAAAGCCATGTGACTTCTTTATTGTCACAAGAAAAGGGTGATATTTAAAGCTTTAACAGTCAGAGATTTGGGTTCTTGGGTGTCCTTGCTTTGTCTGAAGTTGAGTATCCACCCAATAATACTTCTTATTTACTACCACAGCAGAGTTAAACACTTGTTTTGGCCTAAAGTTTTAAGAGGTGCTGCAAAGAACATCTAAACCTCTATTAAGGAAATATTTAATTAATTTTTTAAATGAAAAAAAAAAGATATTGATTGGGAAAACATTAGAAATAGTGAGCAAGTAAGAGCAGTGAACTAAATTAGGGAACACCTGCATTGCCACTCACCAGTCTGCTTGGGTCACCTGCCCCTCCTCAGCTGGGTGGCAGCAGGATGAGAAATGAATTGTTTCATAGAGTCACAGAATCCCAGGATGGTTTGGGATGGGAGGGACCCCAAATCCCACCCAGTGCCACCCCTGCCATGGCAGGGACACCTCCCACTGTCCCAGGCTGCTCCAGCCTCAGTGTCCAACCTGGCCTTGGGCACTGCCAGGGATCCAGGGGCAGCCACAGCTGCTCTGGGCACCTGTGCCAGGGCTGCCCACCCTTCCAGGGAACAATTCCCAATTCCCAATCTCCCATCCATCCCTGCCCCCTGGCAGTGGGAGCCATTCCCTGTGTCCTGGCACTCTGCTCAGCATTCCTCTCCTCTGCTGCCGTTATAGTCATGATTCACCCCTGGCTGGTTGATTCACTTTGCTAATCCAGGGGAAAAAAAAAAAAAAAACCACCAAAAATCAGCCTAGCTTCCCTTAATTTCCCCAAATTTTATAATTTTATAATTGTGATTTGATTTTGATTTGTGATTGTGATTTGATAGGCTGCTGACCTATCCAGACAATGCAGCGCTCCTCATCTTTTTTTCAAAACGGGCTTTTCCATTCTGTCTCTTATTTTATTTTTATTTTGTTTTATTTCTTTTTCCCCCCCAACTCTGATTAATGCAGTCTGAACCAAGCGAGAGCCATCTCCTGGGGCTGCCCAAGAACATGCCCTGACGCCGTGGGAAGGGGCCGTGTTGGAGCCCAGGGCTGCTGCCACTCGAGTGCCACAAGATCCGAGCAGGAGTGGCCCTGCCCGGGGACGGCTCCGGGATTGTCACAGCCCCACATTACAGCTGTGGAAATTCCGTGTAGTTCATTGGGCCGTGACCAACAAAAATCCCCTCGGACTCACAATTAATCAGGCTCTGGTGAGCCTTGGACTAGCAATAGTTGCAGATGTCACCTCATGCAAGGAGTTGAGGCTTGGCCTTGCACTAAAGGGGGGGGGGAAAAACCAACAAGGAAAAAGCTTTTTTGAGACTTGATTGCTTGACATTTGCTATGATTTTGAGGCAGTGCAGATTTCACAGCTAAATATATTCTAGGCTTGGGTTTTATTGTTCTGCGGCTGTAAGCAATTTCCAGTTGGGTTTAGGGCAGGACAAAGCAG
>NC_071537.1:1490816-1505816 GCF_026979565.1 Vidua chalybeata | reverse complement strand
CTGGAGAACTGCATGGCAGAAGGAAACACTGGTTTGAGTGTTCCAAATCTGAACATGCAGTGGCCTGGATTTACTCCCCAAAAACCATTGTTTCTGCCACCAGTTCATGAGCCAACATGTGCTAAGATAAATCCCTTCAGTGGGAGGGGAAACTTCGCAGAGGCACTTTTAAACTCTGAAGGGGCCAAAAGGCAAAGACACAGATTTTGGGCGCAAATCCACTTTATCTGTGCGATTATTGCATTTAAATATGTTTAAGTTCTGGTTCTTTGTTACAACTCCTTGTGTCTCGTGTCCCACCCCGTTAGCACCCCAGCCTCCTCCGAGCTGCAGAGCAATGCGGGTGGCCAGGACCTCATCCTGAGCCCTTTTTTTATATCTATACAACAAATTGCTGCTATTGTTCATTAATTTCTGTCTCTGAAATGCCATGTCAAGCCTCCCAAGGAGCCCACCACTGTCCCCTGGACAGCTTCTCACCATGGGCCAGCGTGAGTTGCTGATGAAATTACAGGTGCAGGGAAATGCAGAATTAGAAATATATCTGATGTTGCAATACTTGTGAAGCTATAGCTTTGTTGATGACAGGACAATTCCGTTTTTGACAGTTTAATTTACTGTTGCCAGTGGACAAGAGCAAAAGGAGAACGCGGGGTTAGGCACCTGCCCCCTCACGCTGTGTTTCACACGGTAGGTTGCAAAATCATGACTCCCTCAACCTGTCGTGCTCAAATGAGAAGGTTTTCAGCTGGGGAAATGGAATACATCAGTGCAGGTAATATTGCCTGACCTCATAAAACAAAAGGAAAAATTGCAGATTCTGACAGCCATTATGAATCTTGTATCAGCATCCAAACAGCTCCGAGCTGAGGCACGGTGCATGTTTGTAAATAGGAAAAAAAAAAAAAAAAAAACCCAGGGTTGCCACGTCGACTTGCAATACGGAGCAAAAAAATGACTTGTCAGTAATTCGTTGTGGGATGTTAAAGAGGCTGTTGGATTTCCTGGTTCTCTCCACAGCCAGAGTTTAGCCTGGAGCAGCAGGGAAATGCTGCTCGCCGAGGTGGTCTCGGCTCAGCCACGGGCTGGGGCGGCCGGGAGGTGACGGGGGAGCTGCCACACGGGGAAAGAAACGCATATTTTAGGCAAGCTGTGTTGGTTCAGAAATCCCCGAGCCTTTTTAATGGGCGTGCCACAAAAGTGCACGCTCTCTTCCTATTAAAGCAGATAATTTTGGTTTTGAAAGCCTTTGAACTACAGTATTTTCTTGAAAAACATGGCAGGAGGGCTGGAGCTACGTGATCTTTAATGTCCCTTCCAAGCCAAACCATTCTCTGATTCTATAAAAAACCCAAAGCGTTACAGTGTCAGACCCTACACCCAATTAGAATTTTATTTCTATTAAAAGAAGGAACTCTATTGAGTGTAGTTCTTTCCAATTTCGTGTTAAAGTTTCCTTTTCTCTTAATGTCTTGACTACTCGTGTTTTTTCTTATTTGGTGGTGTACCTTCATCAGTCTTGTTCTTCCTTGGGCTTCCTTGTGTTCTGTATTTCAGAAAGTTCTGAAAATGAGCATTATTGAAGTGATTTGGTGAGGCAAGTAAATTAAGGATGGAGTCAGTCCTTAGAAATTAGTTAGGGTATTTGGGTACTTGAAATGCCTGGAATTCTTGCAGGCTTTCACTGGTTGGGCTGTATTTGATAATAATATCCTGGGAAAAGTCTGTTAATCAGATTAATTTAATATGCTTTCAGTGCCTATTTTTAAGTTTGAAATTCCTCTTTTCTCTAGTGAAAGAATTTTCAACTTTATACATTAAAACCTTCTTGATGACTCTTGAAGCAGCAAAGGCTTTACTGATGGTGGGCTTTCATGCCTAGGTCAAGGTGCTTCTTCCTTTACCCTCAGAGGTGAGACTGTTTCTTTCCATGTATTTTTGTGCTATAGGGAACCACTTTTAATCCATAACAACAGAATTTCATCTTCTGCATTGCCTCCCCTTCCAAGTTTCCTTTAATGGGGGTGGTGGGCGTAGCTTTAATGCTGGGCGCCGCACTGGACCACGCCGTAGCTTCATCTCTGGTTGCTGGAGAGCCTTGCTGCGACTTTTTCCTTGGACTCCTTGGGGAATAAAAGCTCTCTTTGCCTCGGCTAATTGGGCTGGTGTATGTGTGGGCAGGTTATCCTCTCACGCCGGCCCCGCGCTGATATTTACCCAGGGCCCCTCCTCGCACGGAGCCCGGCGCTCCCGCGCCTCCGTGTTTGCTGGAACTCGAGTGCACTTGAATTAAATTGCAGCTCATGAATACCAGGAGAGTGCTGGGATGCTGAGGGGAAGGGAGGCTGGTGGGGCAGGCAGGGCCACCAGGAGCTGGCAGCTCATCCCCCGACCACGGGACAGGGCAACAAGAGAGTGAGGAGCAGTTTGGGAAGGTAAATATGGGAAATGAGCCTGGCAAATTAGATTTCAATATTATTTTTTGCTTCTTGTACTGAAGATCTTAAAAGCATCCGAAATAGCCACTTTTTTCATTCATGAGGGCTGTTTATTCATGCAAGGTGAAATATCTACTGTTACACCATGGAATCACAGAATGTTTTGGGCTGGAAGGGACCTTAAACCCCATCCAGTAGCACCCCCTGCCATGGGGTTCTCCCACTTTCTTCTCTTCCACTATCCCAGGGTGCTCCAAGCCTCATCCAGCCTGGCCTGGGACACTTCTGGATGTGGGCACCCAGGATGGAAGACCTCCATGGTTCTTCTCTGGACACATTCCAATAGGTTCATAAATGAATTTATATATAAATTTAAGTGACTTGAAGGACTTCTACCACTATAAAAAAAAAAAAACAAAAAACAAAAAAAAAAAAAACACACACACAAAAAAAAAAAAAAAAATCCAAACCTGTGAAAGAAAATATGCATTTGAATCCAAGTATTTGAATACATATAAGGTGCTCTAATTCAGTGAGACACATGGTAGATTAGATGGAAAGGTTATCCAACAAAACTGAGCGCAACCCAGAAAGATTGAAAAACATTGAATTGCAGAAAGGTGTAAAATGCAAGATTTCCTATTCAAATACTGATATTTTAGCCACCTAGGTATTAAAAATGTCACTCTAGTCTACAGCCAGCTCTGCCACCAACAGCAAACATGAACTTTCTACATCTGCTCGGAGGTGGCAACTCCAGATTCCCTCATTAATTTAAGCTGGTGTGGCTTTTGAGGTAATTAAAGCGCAAAGATGGTGACACAAAGGAAGGATTAGGGTTGGAAATACCCTGTTATTAACTTGTGCCTGGATGTGGCTGCTCCTCAGGGCAGTCTCAGTGAGAGCTGCCCATGGGCAAGCCAAGGGTTGGGGATCTCAACCAGCTTCGTGGTCACTGTGTGGGGATGGAGAAATCGTGAAACTCAAATTATTGTGGAGAAAGAAATCAGGAAGGAGTTTGGACTCTTGTAGTTTCAAAGACAATTAAAAATAGAGAAGGTTCATGCTGTTGCAGTGAGGGGACACCTGACAGGCACTGGACACCTGAAGGAAATTTGCACAGAAATTTGTTGCAGTGGCATGTTTGCAGCATGTGGTCACAATTTCTTAGTGATATTGTGGAAAATCTCTGCAGTTGTTCTTTCACATAACACTAGTAATTGTAACAGGGCTGTGACCCTTCCTGTATTTGCAGCTGCTAATAACTTGCTATTCCATGAATTATCATTTCATGTCTCCTGTTGGCACGAGCAAGCCCCGGCTGAAAACGCGCTAAAGGTTTTGGGCTGCTTTAGAAAGACGTTGCTTTTTTTGAAATGAAAATAAACTCTGACTGAAAAAGCCACTCTTAAAAAAAAAATTTCAGGGAGTGAAAAATCCCCTCTGGCCAACAGTGCTGCAGATTAAGGAAAGGCAGGACATCCCTTTCCCCTTCCATCCCGTTTCACATTACGGGGTGACCGTCGCTCTCCCTTTTAACGGCTGAGATGGTTTTGCAAAGGCCACTTCAGGTTTCTCCACTTTTCAGTGCCTTTTGTGTGAGACTGTCAGCGCCCGAGCCCCGGCCATGACATGCACAGACTGGCTGGTTTTTCTCCTTCAGATCAGCGCCTCTGGACAGCTTCTCTTTCTCTGGCAGCCGCTTCAACCTGCTCTGTCTTGTCATCTTCGAGTTCAATATCTGCTGCTCTGAAGGAAAAAAAAATGGGATGGGTTGGACCATTGTATTTGGTCTTTTGACCCTCCATGTTGCCCATGAGCAGTGAAGGATAACTTTTGACAAGCCATGTCAGATGTGACAGGCAATCTAGTTGGGTTGAGTGGAAATGTGCTGTACAAGTTTGAAGCCTTAGTTGGGGGCATTTTCCTGGTGTTCAGTGCATTTAAATTGACACCAGACCTCAGTGTTGTTCCTTGCAGAGCTCCGCGTTTCCAAAGCGTGCGGTTTTATCAGCTCAAATGAAAACCTTTCATATGCATTTTGCATCTCATTCCACCAATCCAAGGCAATATAGCCCTTCCCAGGGTTCGTTTTCCATCCCTCAGGAACGCACATTAAATTTAGTTTTCGTCTACGAGGATGTTTGATTTTTATTTTTGTGTAGGAGGTTATGTTTCACTGTTCCATGGATTTCTGTCTTTCCGTGGGTCACCTGAGTGTGATGTGATAACACAGCTCCACGCACATCATTGTGCTAGAAGTTGCTGAATATTGCAAATTATTTAAAAAGCATTAAAGGAACCTTGCTAAGCTTCAAAGTGCTTTTATTTCCAATTAATTATTCAGAAATGTTGATAGTAGAACCTTTGTGGGAAGCACATTTTCTGTGCCGCCGCACGGGCTGCAGTCAAGATCTGTTCTTACTGTATCCCTTCATTAATGGGTTGTGATATGCAGTTCCTCTTTTATTTAAATTAATTCTCATTATGGATGAGAAAAGCTGGCAGATAACATCCTCCCTGCTAGCCAGCAGTGGTGGTCTGGCTTACTCTGAGTTTCCTGGCTCTGACCTACTGCGAGCATCCCTCGTGTTGATCCTGTGCTGCCAACGGCTTCTCCAGGGCAGATTTCCTCTCACCCTGCTTGGATCAGCCCAGGGCTCTGTTCAGCACAGACTTCTGATGGGCAGCAGCCAGAAATTGCATGGAATTCCCTTTGTGCTATCCCAGCCCGCTCCAGCCTGGACTCCCAGGCAGTGCCATCATTTCCATCGCTGCCGCCTTGGTGCTGCCGTTCTTTTCCCCTCTCTGGTGTCACGGAATCCCAGAATGGTTTGGGTTGGGAGGGACCTTAAAGCCCAGCCCATTCCATCCCCCTGCCATGGGCAGGGACACCTCCCACTGTCCCAGGCTGCTCCAAGTCCTGTCCAGCCTGGCCTTGGGCACTGCCAGGGATCCAGGGGCAGCCACAGCTGCTCTGGGCACCCTGTGCCAGGGCGTGCCCACCCTGCCAGGGAACAATTCCTAATTCCCAATATCCCATCTAAACCTCATGTCTTTCAGCTGTGTGGGAAAACCATCTCCATATATCACTGGCTCTGTGTCAACTTGTGAGTCTTTTAGGAAACATGAAATTTGAAGTGGTTTAAGCACATTATTATTATTATTATTATTAATAATAATAAAATTAATTCATTATTAAATATAAATAATATGAAATAATAATAATAATAATAATAATAATAATAATAATAATAATAATAATAATAATTTGTCTCTGTGAATAGTTGATATTTGCCTTTAAGGTCCCTTCCAACCCAAGCCAGTCTGTGATTCTGTGATTGTAGCTTTGCTTCCGTTTTTGGGATGGAACAAAACGTAGCAGCAAGAAGAGCACTTTGGTGCTGGTACAGGGCCTTTCAGCCTTGCCAGCAAGGTGACACTTTTGGCTGATGATTATTTTTCCCCTAATATTGCTGATTTGTTTATTTCTTTCTTCATAGTAGATGTGATTTTCCTCATAAACCATTCCCGTGTGAATTAAAAACAACTTTGACTGGTGGGTCAGTTAAGTCTTTAAAACAGAAAAAAAAAAAAAAAAAGACACAGAGCGAGCAGTTGGCAATAAACTTGTCCTTTTTGGCACCTGGAATAAAAACAGTAACATAACAGTACCTTTATATAGCACATAAAAATATAATTCAGGATAAGAATTCAGAGGTCACGGCAAATGGTTACCTAAATAACTCTAGGGAGTTAAAATAGTTTGCTTATACAAAGATAAGGTGATATTTTATGCAAAAAGCCCATGTGTGGTTCCAAAGCCTGATGGTTTTATATGCAGTAAAACAACTTTGAAAACAACCTGCAGAAAAAGTTAGAGAAAATAATTTTTGCAGATTGTAAAACACACACATCCAAAACTTGGGAGGTGATTCTGCTCCACTTAAAAATGTCCATCAGCCTTGGCTTTAATTAGTGCATTGTGGCTGGATTGTTTCTGACCTACGGCTTCCTTCATTTCTGTGGCCACACATTGCTGTAAACCCAAAAATGAGGTTTCTTGCCCGTGGAGGATTTGTGGTAGAGCATTTTGAAGGTGTAAAATCTACAGGGGCTGGAGTTACTCCCTCCCAGCATTTACATTTGGCTGCCAGATTGAGGCTCCTCAGGGTCCTGCTCTGTAGCCTGGGCTGTATCCACAGCTCCAGGTCCTGTTGACTGGAATTGCACTTCAGATTCCTCCAAACAGGTTCCTCCTGCTCCTCACCACCTTCCAGGAGAGGCTGTCCATGGGATGGAGAAATGCTCAGGGGTCCTGGGGCCAGTTTATGTGTCCATTCTTTTAGGAACAGCAGTCTTTGCCAAGTCTTGGCCAGCAAAGCTATTGAAAGTTCTTAAAAATCATAGAACCCCAGACTGGGCTGGGCTGGGGGTGGCCCTCAAAGCTCACCTCACTCCAACTCCCTGCCATGGGCCACCTTCCACCACACAGGATTCCTCCAAGCAAATGTGTGGTTATATATGGAATGTGGTTATATTAAATTAAAATAACCTTTGCAATTAACAGGCAGAATTAAGGGACTTGGGATATTAAGGGATGGAGGGACAGGATAAGGGGTGATGGCTTCCCACTGCCAGAGGGCAGGGCTGGGTGGGAGATTGGGAATTGGGAATTGTTCCCTGGCAGGGTGGGCAGCCCTGGCACAGGGTGAATTCCCAGAGCAGCTGGGGCTGCCCCTGGATCCCTGGCAGTGCCCAAGGCCAGGCTGGACACTGGGGCTGGAGCACCTGGGGCAGTGGGAGGTGTCCCTGCCAGGGCAGGGGTGGCACTGGGTGGGATTTGAGCTCCCTCCCAACCCAAACCATTCGGGAATTATATAATTAAAAGTAGTTTGTTCCATATTTTGACGTGTTTTTCCTTGACCCTGTGCATTTCACATCAAAATTGATGTTTGCAAACACTCTTGAAAACCAACACTAGAAGCAGGCCAGCAAGAAAAGCTCTCACCAAAAGCAAAGGTCATTGATTTTGCAGGGGGCTGGGCTTTGCAGTAGGAGATCCGACAGTGTTTTCCTCTTTCAGCTCTAAAAGTGTCGATTTTGATCTGGAAGCTTAATTTCTTTCATCAAGGAGTTAAGCACTCAGTTAAATTCCACGAGAACATATTTAAACATACTGAAAGATGTACCCAGTACATTCCCCCTAACGCCCATAATAATGTGGCCGTCCAGGGCTCCGGGCACTGGGGCTTTTCATTTACATTGGCTGACCTCAAATTGGATGTAAGTTTTTATATATCCAAATTAATGCATTTGTTCTCCATTCGTAGAGGGGCCCTGGTGAGCAGGGCTTGGCCGTGGTCTCCAGCTGCAGGCAGATGTTGCTGGTGGTGGGGAGGTGCTTTTGTGTGCCCCTTTCATGGGCTGCAGCTGGGGAGGGTCTGCCTGGGGGAAATTCTGCTTCACCTTCTGGTCCAGATCCAGCCCTTCAGCGCTGGTGGAACCACTGAATGTAAAATAAATGGTTTTCCTTGGCTCTGTGAAACGATTTCTGCTTTGATGGGTGGCAGAGAAATACAGACCAAAGCTGCTTTCCCCAGCTCCTTGCCCCAGGTAAATCTGCCATGAGATAACTTTTAAAAAGAGAAGTCTTGGGAGACCTTGGCTCATTTCTCTTGGGCTGCTTGTGTAGAGGAGAGGACAAGACTGTGGACAAGCAGGACTTCACAGCTGGAATCAGGGTTGACATTTTTGTGTGAATCAGGGCTGACATTTTTGTGTGGTCTCCTCTATCCATGTAGTCGTGGTCATGGTGGCCACCTTGTCGTGGCCTCCTTTAGCCATCTTGGATTGGTTTTTCTGCCAATGTAGACTTCTTCACTGGGTAAACCAGTAGAATCATAGGGCAGTTAAGGTTGGAAAAGATCTTTAAGATCATCAAGTTCAACTGTCAACCAGCACCATGGTCACCATTAAAACTTTTGTGAGTGCTTCCAGGGATGGTGACTCCACCACTTCCCAGTGCCATTGATTTACAACCCTTTCCATGAAAAAAAAAATTTTCCTAATACCTCATCTAAACCACCGGGCATCCTTCCTTCCATCTCAGAAGTTCAAGCACAGCAGTTCCTGAGCAGGATGGATATTGTATTTGATAAAAAACATCCTTGCATTACTACTTGATCCGTATGTTCTACAGCTGCAAAACAAGATGGAAATCAGCAGGAATTTCTCCATGGAAAGGTGATCAGGCCTCGGCAGGGGCTGCCCAGGGAAGTTTGGATTGCCCATCCCTGGGCAAGGTGTGCAAGGAAGGCCTGGAGGTGACACTCAGTGCCCTGGCTGGGGACAAGGTGGGGATCAGCTTGGACTCGATGATCCTGAAGGTCTTTTCCATCCGAAATGCTTCTGTGCTTCTGTTCTATAATTCTGTGAACTAAATTCCCTTTAATCAGGCAGGTTATTCCTAGCTGCTGCTGTGTCCTTCCTTTTCCCACCCCAGCTGTGCCCCTGCTCCCAAGCCACCGAGGATCTCACCCAGGAGAGGCCTCTCCAAACACCCCCTCCCTGGGCATTAGCAGTGCTCCCTGCTTTGGCTCTCGTGTAAATATCTGCTGCATTTCCACCAGGAGTTATTGCTGTTATATATTTTACAGACACTTTACTGTCATCTAAGTGGTTTATTTTATTCCCACAGCTAGGAGAAAACTACAAAAGGAATTTTGTAATCTGAATGTGATTGTGGGCAGAGAGTAATGTTTTGAAAAGGAGCTGAGAGTAAATTATATCAGTGCTTTATTGTGTTTAAGGAGACTTTTCTATTGTGCTAGGAGTTAACATTAGTTCTCAAAGTTATTAACTGGATGTGGTTTTATTATGACTGTGTGTTTTGTCAATATATGACTTTTTTTGTTAGGCTTTTCGGTGCCAGTTCGGCTGCAACTTTGGCATCCTCCAAGTTTAAATATGTAAACTCAGCTGGTGTTGAAAGTTTGTTTAGGTTTAACTCCCTCTCCCATGCAGCAGAGAAAGTAACCCTTTTTTTATCCCTGCTAGGCTATTTATAGAGGGGCTTTCTCCAGGCAGGCTGCCTTACTCCGGGTTGTTTCGACAAATCCTATTTGGAGAATGGGACTCCAGATATTTGGAGATGGCTTTTTTGGTGGAGATGGAAGTTGTGTGGCTGAGGTGACCTTTCAGGCTGCCTCTGAGTGGGTTTCTGGCAGGAGCTTTGATGTGAGTGACAGACACTTCTCACTGGAGCCCATGGTGCCACCACAAACACTTGGCAGCCCATCCTGAAGCTCCTCTTCAAAATGCCCCAAAGAACACTTTTAAATAATACATGTAGAATCACAGAACATTTTGGGTTGGAAGGGACCTTTAAAATTATCTCATTGCATGGGCAGGGACACACTGTGTGCTATGTATCAATTGTCAGCACGTGGCATTGTCTAGGATTTCAGGTTTTTCCTACTTTTGAAGAAGATATTAAAGATATCTCCTCTACCTCTGGAGAAAACGAAATAGGTTTTAAAAACAAGTTAAAATCTCAAATCCAGGCATCAGAATAATGCCTCCCCTTACTAAAGAGAAGTGTTTGAGGTTGGATGGGGCTTGGAGCAGGCTGATCTGGTGGAAGCTGTCCCTGCCCGTGGCAGGAGGTGGCTCTGGATGGGCTTTAAGATCTCTGGATGGGCTTTAAGAACAAAGCATTCTGTGATTCCCTGATTAATTGCCTTTCTCTAATTCTATAAGGACACCATATGGCTGTCAAGAGGCCCCCACCTTCTCCCATGGCATCATCTCCAGTCAGCCTCCACTGCTACCCCAGGTTTTCCTCCAGCCATTTTGCAGACAAATTTATTTTGTTTTAGTGTTTATCTCCCTGCCTGAGCACACAGTAAAACCCCCCACATTTGCAGTGTGGATTTACTGGGCTCTTCAGTATTAAACATAAAATGCAAGGATGGACCACGTAAAGCAAAAATACTCCATGGCATGTGCAAAAACATGGTTGATAGGGCAGAGGAGCTGCTCCTGAGCCAAGTTAATACGATCCATGCAGAGCCCAGTAGATCTCCATTACTAAATAAAGTGCTCTCATGAAGCCTAATGTGTTCCTGTGAATTATTCCATTACCTGGGAAGATCCATGTGGATGTGGCTGCTCACGCTGCTCTGGGCCAAGCTGGTGGCTGTGCCTCCGAGTCTGTAATTAAAGCCAACCATTCATTTTCCTCAAATGTCCATTGCAAGGTGTAAATTGTTTTAAGTAAGAATATATTTTGAAGTCTCAGGAACAAAGCTCCCTCGTTACTGCAGTTTTCCCTGTTTTCTTTCTCTGTGGTTACAGGCACTGTGGACAGGCGAGTGGAGGAGTTGCTGTGTCACATCTGTGATTTGCACAGATGTGTTTTAATTCATGAATTTCGCTGGTGTGGGGCAGAGGGAACACCCAGAGCTGGGACCACAGCCCAACACACGGGGATACCCCATCCCCCCCAGTGCTCCTCTGGCTTGGGCACGGCAGAAATAAACACATTTTATTCTGGTGGTGTTTGGCAGCTCCCCTCCAGGGCTGTTTTTCAGCACTGAGTTGGCTCTACAGCCATAAAATGGAATCTCTGTGTGGTGGGGGGGCTGGAGAGGGGCTTTGGACAAGGGCTTGGAGTGCCAAGGGGGAATGGCTCCCAGTGCCAGGGCTGGATGGGATATTGGGAATTAGGAATTGTTCCCTGGCACAGGCCCTGGCACAGGGTGCCCAGAGCAGCTGGGGCTGCCCCTGGATCCCTGGCAGTGCCCAAGGCCAGGCTGGACACTGGGGCTGGGAGCACCTGGGACAGTGGGAGGTGTCCCTGCCCTGGCAGGGGTGGCACTGGGTGGGATTTGAGCTCCCTTCCCACCCAAACCATCCTGGGATTCCATACAGATACAGTGTCCAGCCCAACCTTCATGTGCATTAAAACTGAGCATTTTGCTCACAAATGCACTGTTGTTTCTTCAGAATAATAATGATAATAAGTTTCTTTCTTCTTCAATAAATCATAGGTACCAGGAGGTAATTCCTACAGTCCTCACCATGGTTTAAGCCAGGCTGCTGTGAAACTAAGAGTGATTTCACATCTCCCCTCTTCCAAATCAAAACTCATTCTGTTCACCTTTCCTACCCAAGAAGCAACGTTGAGCAGCCTGAGTGAATAATTTCCAAATTCCTGAGTTTGTAAAAATGCCCAAAGCTGGTGTAGAGTAGGTCTTGTAGAGTAATTTTCCATTATTAAGTGCTTTGTCCCAGTTCTCTTTTTTTTTCAGTTTTGGCCCATTTTTGTTGAAGCATGGAATGTCCTGAGTTGGAAAGGACCCAGAAGGATCTTGGAGTACAGCTCCTGGTCCTGCACAGGACAATCCCATCAATCCCAGCCTGTTCCTGCAGACATTGCTCTCATTGTGTTGGTTGGTCCCCGTTCATCACATCAGTCATAACCTTTAAATACCTGCATGGTTGTACCACACCTCCTGCTCTGGACTACATAACTTAGTTTAACCTTTCCTCCAGAGATGAAATTTTTCTGAAATACTGTTTTAGTTGTTTTTAATTAAATTTTAATGATGGCTTCGAAAATTTATCTTTATTTTTTGGGTGCAGAGTGAGGTGCAGTATTTCAGGGAGTGCCTCCTCAGAGGGGGTCTGGTGGGCAGTGACTGCTGCTGGATTAGCCCCACATGATTCTTGGTATCTCTTTCACTCAGTTCTTATTTAGATCATATTTCCCTGCATTTTGAGGCTGTTGTGAGAAAATTTTAAAAATTGGTTTTTTTTCTGCAGTCTGGGTATGTCACTGTCCTGCCTGTGAGGCCCATATTTAATCTTGCAGATAATAATTTTCTTTATCATCATGATCTCTCATGATTAAATGTCAGTTTTATCAAATTTGTATTCTACCTAATTATTAATAAGTACAAACTTGAAAAACAACAACAGTCACAGAACAGGGGAGGCTGGAAGGGACTCTCTGAACTGCTTTCTGAGTGGATAATTGATTTATTTCCATTCTAATAGCTGCATTCTGCACTTGTTCATGACCCTCGTGTCTTGCTGGCTTGGACTATTTCTCTTAATTCATCAAAATGATTTTGATTTCTGATTTTTTCACATAAGCTGCTTGGACCCTATCCCAGCTTGGTGTGCACTGGATTTATAATGCACACCAGTTCAACCAATTCCAATCAATCCAACCAAACACTGGAAAAGTTGGAGGTACAGTGTCATCCCAGTTGGCAGCTCTTATTTGAAGTTCATCTTGCTGGCATTAAAACACAAAGACTGGGATTTCCAGGTCACATTACTGCAAAACACTGTTTCCTTCCGAGCTCCCTGTTGCCCTTGTAACCAGGCAGTAAAAACCCTGCTTAAATTTTTTAAAACTTTTCTTGGTGTCCACCTCAGACTCTATAAATGCAAACTGTATTTCCCTCTTTTTTTTATGAGAGTGTCACAGCAAAGGTATATAAAAATCTTGATAAAGTCAGTATATATTTCCCCTACTGCTGCCCCCTCTTATCCGTGAGGCCAATTATCTTGTCAAAGGAAAAGATTAGATTTGTTTGGTGCTTTATAACCTTATGAACCTGAGATGCTTATAAATATTTTAATAATTTGTTCCATTATCGCTCCCAATATCAAAGTTTGACTGGTCTATAATTTCTTGCTGTCTCCTTTTCCCCCGGCTTTGTAAATCCTCAGGGAGCTCGTCTGTGCTCCAGGAGCTGTCAGAGATGGTCACTAACTCTTCACTGCTTTATCCTGTTCCAGTGAACTGTTACACCAGCAATTAGGAATTGGAGGCTGGTTTCAGGATAAAGTCCTGGGGCATCCATGAGGTTCATTTGTGACAGTGGTGTTTCCTGTTTGGGCAGGTTTAACATTTGTGATCAGAAGCAGTCGATGGATTCTTTCAGGGAACATGAGTGGTTGGAAGGGTTCAGTGTGTAAATCCGTGTATAACTACAATTTTTAATCTTAATTCAGGGAGCTGGCTCACATCTCTCACCTGCACAGATATGTTAATGAGGATTTAAAAGTACATTGCCCAGTAAAGCACGGAATGCACCACATCAAGTTCAGTTCATGCACCTTCACCTCGGGCTGATTGCTGTAAATTAAATTTCTATGCAGCCAACACGCAATGCAAAATCCTTTGGTGGAATCATTCCTAACTATTTTGTAAATTCAAGGGATATTTTGGCAGTTTTGGTTGTCTGAAGTACCCACTGAGGCTTGGAGAAACTGAGGTGTGGTTTCTAAAGCTGGGTTGCCCCTGCCCTTTGTCCTGGGTGCAAATGTTGATCCCCTGGGGCAGTCAGCATCTGGATCTTCCAGACCCGAGTGTTTCCTGCCCCTGGGAGTCTGTGATGTCCCCACTGCTGTGGACACTGCCCATGGAGGGGTTGTCCTCAGTTTTATATCACTTTTATCTTATTCATATCATACCTAATTGCAAATAAGTTCAAATATTTCAAAGCAACAAGTACAGAAAAGGTGAGGCTGGAAGAGACTCTGAACTTTGCTGGGTGAACAGTTGATTTTTTTCATTCCTTGTGGTTGTGATCTGCACTTGATCATGACCCTCCTGTCTCTCTGGTTTGGATTATTTCTCTTAATTCTCCAAAATAGCTTTGATTTCAGATTCTTTCACATAAGCTGCTTGAACTGTATCTGGGAGTAGTTTTTGGAGCCATGTCCAGGGGGATGTAGCTGGTGCATTATCCCAGTTAGGCCATAATGGTGCAGCCTGGTTGTCTTAAGACAAGGAAAAAAGGGGAAGATTTATATTCTGTAGTCCATCCTGTGTGCTATTCATGTCAAGGATCATTTAGACTTTACCATAAATAAAACCCATGAATATTTCAGTGAAAAGTTGCCCACATTATCCTTTAAAATCTGTTTCCCTCTCCATTTGTGCAGCAAAATTTGTATCTTGCTCTAGCACCTCCAGTGCTGCAGTTTGCTGGGAAGTGAGTCTGTGCACATGTTTGTGCATGTATGTTGTGTATCTGCTTAAATAATTAACTTGGGTCTCCACTGAAATGTTCTGTGCACCACAGCAGTGTTTTTATCACAGTAAGTACCCCAGCAAGAGCCAGGATTTCACAAAAAGTGTTGCTGTGTGTGGTTCTACCTCAGCAAAGAGTTGTTGCAGTCAGTGGTGCAAGGACCACACTTGTTTTAACAAGAGATTCCTGATGACTAAACCATTTTGAATATTAAATACTTCTAGTAATGACCTTTATTATGCAGTACCATGGTTTTTCACACAGAACAGATATCTCAGAACATGAAATGAATTGGGTGCAAAGCTTGGTTGTTGTGCAGTGCAGAAGTTCCAGCGTGGAGCTGTGACATTTTTAGGGACCCACAGAAAGGAGCCAGGTTTGTTGTCCTGCAGGGCTTTAAGAAATGTGTTAAACCCAGGGCAAAGCTTTGGTGCTTCTGTAGAGATGGACCTTGAGCAGAGCCTTGGGGATCTTCACACCCCTTTTGTAGAATCACAGAATGTTTG
>NC_071537.1:1478316-1485816 GCF_026979565.1 Vidua chalybeata | reverse complement strand
GACAGATTTGAGGCAAGAGCCGGGATTTGCTCCTCTGCAAAGCCATCTCCTTACAGAGGATGGAAAGAAAATAAACAGTGACATTGGTGTTGTAAAAATGAGATAACCATTGATGTTCTTTCACGCTGTCCACAAAAACGTGCTGATGGCTTTGGAGGGAGCAGAGCAGAGCTGGCTGAGCGGGGTTCTCCTGTGCAGCTGCCCCACTTGCAGAATTAATGCTCTCACCAGATATCCAAGGGCTGGTTGCACGATCATTGCTTGAATTCCTTGGGTTTCTGAAACGTTTCCTTTCTGTTCTGCTTATCTGCCCTTTATAGGCTTTGTGAAGTGTTTCCAGACACGTATTTTTTACGAATTTTCACTCCTGCATGCCCATCTTCTTTTCTTTGCAGTGCCTGGATAGCTTGTTTGCAAAGTTTGCTTGGCCACAGGATCCCAAGGGGCTGGATTCAGGACAGCATGTGCATGCAGCCCTTGAATCCATGTCAGATAGTCCCCAGATCCTAAAAGGTTGGCTACCCCTGAGATAAGGCATCATGTTTAATGGCCTCGATTTTTCTTTTAAGTGTTTATTTTTATCATGCCTCCATGAAATGTCGGCCCGCTGGCCGCGCCGGTATTAAAATCATTTAGCTAATTTGTGAGGGGATGTGTTCTGGTGAGCCAGAAGGTGTTTATAAGGAGTAAATTAAAAAAAAAAAAAAAATTGAAGGGTAAAAGGCTCATTTGATCACATTTAATCTTGCAGAAAGTATTTCAAAGAAACACTCAAACACTAGAGGTAAATGGAAGGGAGATGATGCTTTTATTGCCCAGTTAGGTAAATGGTGTCACGTTGATTATTGTGGGCTGTCATATCATTGGCACATTAATGGTTGGTGGGAAATAGTCTCATCTGAGGGAATATTTTCTGTTTGCATTGCAATAATCTGGATGGCACATATTGTATGTGAAAGGAATGAGCAGCAGGTTCCTCCTCCCGCGCCTCTTCAGGTCTGTAATTAAATCAGTGTTTTGATTAACAGCACCATTGCTAACCATGTAAAAAATGATGACTAGGTTTTAGATTATTTTTATTGGTTTATTTTTATTTTAATCGTTTTTTTTTTTTAAGTAAAAGGCAGTAGGGATCTGGCTGAGGATGGTGTTCTGGGTCCATGGGGTCTGTGATGTGGAGGGGCTGGGAGCTGGCAGCAGAGCTGGGGAACATCCACCTGCCCACCAGCCTGGGTCCCAAACCAGCTCTTCCCATGGCTGGTTTTGGCTGAGACCTGGGGGAAAAAAAGCTGATTTAAAAAGGGAAAGTCAGGGCTGTTTGGATTGTCATTAAAAACTGGATAACCAGGTGTCAATAAGGAAAAGGCTGAAGAGTTTTTCTGCAGATGAAAAAAAAAAACAAAACAACAAAAAAAAAAAAAAAACCAAAAAAAAACACGAAGAAAAAGGAAAACAAAACAAAAAATCACCATTTTAGCTTGCGAACATTATCACCCATCTAGGAAACAAAAACAAAACAAAAATCACCATTTTAGCTTGCAGACATTGCCACCCATCAAGAAGAGTGAGAGTGAGGGATATACAACGAAAAGCCACCAACGTGATACTTCCCCGCATCAAAAATCCTGCTTAAAGCGAGACAGAAGAAAAAGCAAAGTTCGATGAAGATTGCTGAGGAAAGAACGAAATGTAAAAAAATAAAAATAATAATTTAAAAAAAAAGAAAAAAAAAAAAAAAAAAAAACCAGGATAAAAATCAGCAGACCTCAGGTGCTGCCTCTGCCTCTGGCCTGTTTTGGCAAGTGGCCGTTCGTATGCAGGGCAGGGCAGGGTCCCGGCGGTGGCCCCGAGCGCCCGAGGGGGTTCCAGTAGAGTGGGTCGGGAGGCAGCGCTGACAGCCCGGCCGTCCCCGGGGAGCCCGCGCTCCACAGAGAGCAGCCGGGCCTGATGGGCCCCTTGTGCCATCCCGGCTGTGCTGCACAACACGAGTTTTGGGGAGGTGCAGAGGGGGTGGTGTTGGCGTGCCGGGCATCGGGGTTCGGGGCGGCTGGGGGGGTGCGGGATGGGCATCGCCGCTCATCGCCTAGCGAGGTGGGGTGTGCTGCTGAGGGGACGTAGGCTGGTGTTAATGGTCATATCCAGGAGATTTCTAGATTGGTTTGATTGGATTTGATTTGATTCCCCTGTCAGAGCAGGAGAGTTGTGCAGAAATCCAGCTCCAGCTGGATGTGCAGTCCCCATGAGGAAAGCCCGGCTTAGGTGCAGCCGTATCCGGGCAGGATTTGTGAGCACTGTCTGACCCTGCCCTCGGACCCACCGTGCCTCTGTCGTTGCTCCTGAGCGTGTTTGTGCCCTTGGGATGTGCCACCTTCATGGGAAAGGCTGGCACCACCTGGCAAACCCCACTGCGACACCTTGGGGCTCTCTGGTGTCTGAGGCTGGGAGGACGGATGGAGGGGGGACAGTGGGGACACCTGCCAGAGGTGCTGCAGTGAACACACCAGCTGCTAACAAAGCACCAGGAGTGGGCCAGGATACACAATCCCAGAATCACTCAGGCTGGAAGAATCCTCCAAGACCCCTTCCCCAGCACTGTCACAGCCCCATGTCCCCAAGTGCCACATCCACAGCTCCTAAATCCCTCCAGAGATGGGGACCCCACCAGTGCCCAGGGCAGCTGTGCCAGGCCTGGACAGCCCTGCCCATGCAGGAATTTTTCTGAATATCCATTCTAATCATCCCGTGGCACTGGAGGGACAAAGGATGAGGCAGAGGAAGGGATCCCACTTTGCAGAAGGTGGGGTAGGTGTTTTTCCACAGAGACAAAGCCTCTCCCAGCGCACTGCACACTTTCTATTCCCTTTTTTTCCTGTCTGGCTTCCTGTGGCATTAAGGCTGATGTGATGGTGCTGTCAGGTCCTTCTCGTTTCCTTTTTTCCAGTTACTTCTGAGTTTGATGGATGGCCTCAGCCCAGTGTGACCAAGGGCTAGGAACATGATTATATTCCTCCAAACCCCAGGCACCTGCTGTCCACGAGCAGGACAGCCTGGAGCACCCGTCCCTCTCTGGGGACATGGGTGGGGAGGGCCTTTGTGGACACTCAGTCTGGGGAGTGTGGTTCAGTAGGCATCAAATTTAATGAATCTATTAATCTATTAATTGCAATACTCATGGAGCAGCCTCCCAACAGCTGTGGAGGGATTTTCCCACCCCCTTCGCAGCGGGGTCCTGCCGGTGGCAGGTTGATAATCCCACCAAATATCGCTGTGCTCTTCAGTTCCATCAACCATCCGCTGTCTCTCTTTGGCCCTTTTATACATCCTGGGCTAAATTGCAAATCCCAGCCTAAGTGTGTGTTTGTCTGACTTATCAATAATGCATCGCCCCGAAGTGTGGAAGGGGGAGCCACCAGTGAAACTGCCCACGGTAATTCAGGGCTATAAATCATATTTTCTGGTGGGTTTGGAGGCTGAGACTGTCTCAGCAAGATGGTTTGTGCCACTTTATTGTGATACTTCAGGAATATTTTTTTATTTGCCCCATTCCTCTATGTGTGTGTGTGTGTGTGTATGTGTATTTATATATCTATATATATCTTCCTGCTTCATTTTCAGCTGTCAGTAGAGGGTGAATCCTGGACCTGCAAAGAGTACGAGCTTTCTTTTCGTAAGGCAGACACAGATTGCCTCCAGTACCAGCTGTCTTGCATAAAATCTTCGAAAGAAATTACAGAGTTTTAATTTTGGAAGGGATGCAGAGCTGAGCCATGGATTGTTGTCCACATTTGGGACCTAATTGAGAAGCTGATCTGCGAAATATTCTGTGTCCAGCAGTGCATGTCTAGTGTTCAACTCGTATTTTCTGTCCTGCAAGTCTGGCCTGACCTAAAACATGATTTCCAAACAAAATATTAAAAAAGGGTAAAAACCAGATATTCTCTTACTGGTATTTAAAGCCATGCTGGGGTTTCAGGCTCTGGGGAAGACGCCCCGAGCTCCTGCTGGAGCAAACTCAGCACTAATGGCAGGATCCGTGGATGTTTTCAGATATTTTCTTTTCCCAGTAGAATTTGCAAGCAAACACTTCTTGAAACTATAAATTTATATGCTATTTAGACTTCAAAATTAACATCTTCTCCGGCATAAGCACAATTTTCACTTTTATTTTTTAATTTTACTGCTTGTGTTTTTTTTGCAAGGAGGCACCTACTTGTTTCTTAATCCTGGTGGCCAGCTGGAAAGATCCTGATTCCAACAAAATCCCAGAGTAGAATCACAGAACCATTAAGGTTGGAAAAGATCTCCAAGATCATCAAGTCCAACTTCCACCTGAATACCACCAAGGTCACTAAGCCATAATAATCTATATATTAAATAATAAATGTCTAAAGCAGTCCTGACATGAGTGATTTGCTCTCACCAGACATCATCCCCAGCATTTTCCAAATTAGCAAAACTTGGACATTTTCTTTTCTGGAGGACCAGGTTGAATCCTTTTGGGGGTTGTACCCCTCTTTGTGGCATCAAATTCACCTCAGTGTCACTTGTACTTCTCATAGAACCACTAAGGTTGGAAAGGACCTTTCAGATCAACAAATCCAACTCTTGAGTCTTTCTGCTGTTGGGTTTCCCCATCCCAGACTGAGGTTATCCCATCCCAGGCTCGCTGCTGGGATAATTTCCCACTTCATTTCCCAGTGCAACAGGAAAATGTGGAGAGCCATAAAAACATCTGGTACAACACATTATTTTAGGGCAGTCCACGGGATTGCTGCAGGAATAAAAAGTTGGGTTTCTAAGGAATGCATAAGGAAGGACTTGTTTCTGCTGTAAAGATTTCCTGACAAGCAGAAATATAATGCTTTTTGAAAACCTCATTAGAAAATCAATTATATCGTGACACTTAATGTTGGGTTATTTACAAGCGAGATGTCTTGTTGGGAAAAAAACACAATAAAAACTCACACTTAACCCAGAAAAATGGGGGAGCATAAAGAAGAGTTAGGTTGTGTTATTAGCATGTTCAAAGGAGCAATTACCACAAAGCAGAGGGTTTGTGCTCCATCAGGAGCAGCAACGAGATCTGATCGTGGAGGGACACGAGGTTTCACCCCCTCAGAGGGAAAAGGGCTGAGAGATCCTTTCAGGGCAGAAAATAATGAGTTTATTTATGGATTTGTGTTGATGCCCAGTGCCCAGGTCATGCTCCTCCTCTTGCTTTTCCTCGTGGAATCATTAAGGTTGGAGAAAACCTCTAAAATCACCAAGGCCAACCATCAACCAGCACCATGTTCTCCACTAACCAGGCCCTCAAGTGCCACATCCACACGTTTTTGAACACTTCAGGTGACTCCTTCACTGCCCTGGGCAGCCCCTTCCATGCTTGACAACCCTTTTATACGGAGAAGTCTTTCCCAAAATCCAACTTAAACCTCCCCTGGCACAGCTTGAGGACGTTTCCATCTCACACCCCTTGATTTCTTTGGGTTTAAATGCCTTCAAAAAGAAAAGCTCGCCTTGGCACCTGGGGAATGGCTGCTGGGAGGCTGTGGCTGCTAAACCAGCAGCTTTCTTTGGAGAAAAAAATGGGAAAACTCTTCCAATGTCATGGAATCACAGAATGGATTTGGTTGGAAGAGACTTTAAAGCTCATCTTTTTCCACCCCCTGTGCCACGGGAAGGGACACTTTCCAAATTTCTGTCTTGGTAATCAGGAGCATATGACCTCAATTGTTCATTTATTTTTTTTTTTTTTCTTAAATGTAACAGTTTTTAGGACTGGACTGTTTTCTTCTAATGGAAAATACTTGATCTGAAGCAGAAAATTTTGTTTGTCATGCAAATATGAGCAAGATGCAGCTAATCTAATATTCCCTGCGTTGTTCACACTGAGGGAACTATAGGAAAAGGCTAATTTCTAGCTGAAATCCTTGTCTTACATAGCCTGCAATCTGAGTTTGCATCAGATGCAGAACTAATGGTGCTTACTTCCTGCAGAGTTAAACCTAAAATGTGTAACTACAGGCTCATGTGTGTGTTTGTGGCAGAAAAGAATTATGATGTGTTTTCATCTTCCATTCTGCATAATGCCTGTGGTAGTTCACTGTCTGTAGCTGTAAAGTTTCTGTGCTTTCCCTGGTTTTTAATTTAAAAATCCATGGGATTGATACATTTACTTCATAATGAACAATTGGGCCATGAGAAGAACATTTTTGGCAGTAATTAAATGGAGGAAAGGTGACTTGAAACATCAGAGGAGTATTGGAGGTGAGGCTGAAGGGGTTCTACAGGGAAGATGGAGAAGGAACTGGGACAAGGGATGAGGGACAGGACCCAGGGAATGGCTCCCACTGCCAGAGGGCAGGGCTGGGTGGGAGATTGGGAATTGGGAATTGTTCCCTGGCAGGGTGGGCAGCCCTGGCACAGGGTGAATTCCCAGAGCAGCTGTGGCTGCCCCTGGATCCCTGGCAGTGCCCAAGGCCAGGCTGGACACTGGGGCTGGAGCACCTGGGACAGTGGGAGGTGTCCCTGCCATGGCAGGGGTGGCACTGGGTGGGATTTGGGGTCCTTTCCAAACCATTCTGGGATTCCTTGAAGACAGGACACACTTCTTTTCCTCCAATTTCAGATTTTCATCTCCTCAAGAACAGGCTGTAGTGCTGTAGACTTTGATTTTTTTTTTTTTCTTTAATTATTATTAACAGTAGTATAAGCAGTACTGTTTTGGGGGGTGAAGGGGAAAGACTCCTTCTTGCTTCTAAGAAACTACAGAAGTTTCTGTCATAGCATTGTGTGTGCTTTTGGTAGGAATAGATGTTTTCCTCCCTCTTTTGACCTCTCTGCTCACCCCTACGGCCACTTTGAATCTGGTTTTCTTCTTTTTCTTTCTTATGAGTAATCAACATTTTTGTTCTCTAAGACTCAAGAAGAAAAATGCAGTGTCAGGATAAGGGCAGATAAGACCAACTGTCCTCAAATCCATTTCTTTTGGAGAATTCAGATATCCCACAGTTGATATTTGTGTGCTGGGGCTAGACTTGACCCGTGGGCTGAAAATCTGAGCCCCTGAAGACACCTGAAATCTAATGTTGGCTGAGTTACCCTCATTCTTTCCCAGGCTGGCAGCAAAGGGGCAGGTCCTGGATGTCTGGAAAGGAGAAGGACCAGGTGCAAGCTTGGGATGCTCCTGAGAAGGGGGGGACAGGGTCATTGTCCCTCCATGTGCCACCATCCCCTCCATGGAGAGAGGTTTCTTCTCCCTCAGGAAGCTGCTCCTCATTTTCTCCTCAGTGGTGTTGGGTGAAGCGAGGGAGGGGTGTGGAAGTGGATGGGGATATGTAGGGATTCCTAGGGGGACAGTGGGGATCCTGTCAGCATCACTGTCAGCCTGGCAGCACTTCTCCTGCAGCGAATTTCCAGACCTTGATCACCACAGGCCATGGCAGCTCCTCTCATTGGCAAGGCCCGAGCTGACCACAGGAAAAGGAGCAATAAATTTAG
>NC_071537.1:1450816-1473316 GCF_026979565.1 Vidua chalybeata | reverse complement strand
CATCCCAGAATTTCGATGTGGCAGTGCCAGGGCTGTAAATCCCTGGATCCCACTTTGTCCTCTGCAAGGAGGTTCAGATGTGATTTTAAGGTCACAGCAGCTCTCCACCCCAGGGCAGCACCTCTGCACAGAGAAGTTCCAAAACTCCTGGATCCAGCGATGAGGCATCCCCCGGGATCCCAAGGTTTGTGGGAAGATGGGAGAAGCAAGAGCCATGCTGTGGCCAGGCTGGTCCATGGAGGGCAGAGGGTGTTTAAGTTACAGTTCCTATGCTCAGCCTTTAACAAGCTCCTTCTGAGGTGGCAGTTTATAGACTCTTATTTCAGTTAATTATAACAGCACTTTTTGAAACAGTATTTTTATTGGTTTTATTGATGTGCCCTGCTGGCTTTCCAATCCAGTGTTGGGTCCTGCTTGGTTACCTGAGAGAAAAAGCTTTTCCTCCTGGATGCAGAGGATGCAGGGATGGCCTGTGGCAGGGGAGGGCTCTCTTGGCACCTGCAGAAGGGCCCATCCTGCCAGAGCCTGCCCAGAGGGGACCGAGGCGCTGGGGAGTGTTGGGAAGAGCAAACTCCACACCAGTTTGATCCAAATGAAGGAAAATACTCTTTATTCTTTTGTATTTTTGTGGTTGAGGCCAGATTGGTAATAGCCAGTTCTTGACTGGTGATGCCATTCTGGGGGAGATCCTGCTGGTGTGTGTGGCAGCAACCTCAAAGCCCTGCAGAAAGACTTTGGAGATCTCTGTTAACTGTGCTGTTTTCATTGGGATTCATTTGTTTTTCTGAGATGCTCTAAGGTGTCCCCAGAGTGTTCTGTTCTCCAGGTGAACACCCCCAGCTCTCCCAGCCTGGCTCCAGAGCAGAGGGGCTCCAGTCCTGGAGCATCTTTGTGGCCTCTGGACTCACTTCAGCAGGAGATGCTCAGGGGTCACAGACTTTACACCCACACTGGGAACTCGCTTTGAAAAACGTCCTGGCAAGTTGAATTCTTCAGAGGTTCCTGATTTATCTGTATCTTAATTCATTTTAATGGGCTGGAGGATCTGCAGGTGCTGTTGATTATAATTCTTGGTGCTCACTGTCATCTGGAATTCATGCACTGACGCACGTCAAGGTGGACATCCAAAGTCAGGGCCCAGTTCCAATAATTCAGCCTTAAGTTTTTGTCCTTCAGTGTCCCTGTGCACCAGATCAGAGACCTGGGTCTTGCAGTGTAAGGGTTGTAATGTGTATTTTAACTCCCTTAGGCTTGGTGGATTTTTTTTTTTTTTTAATCCATGCATAATTGGGATTATAGCTATCTGAGATACGTAGCAAAAAATGTAAATTTGACTTCAGATACCAGTTAGCAGATGGGTTATCACTGCAAGGCAGGGTGCTGAGTAGGGCTGGTGGGTTTGTGGCCATTGCAGAGGGCTGGGGATGGTGGTGAATCCCCAAAACCAGCACTGCAGAGGGCTGGGGGTGGTGGTGAATCCCCAAAAGCAGCACTGCAGAGGGCTGGGGATGGTGGTGGATCCCCAAAAGCAGCACTGCAGTGGGCAGGGGATGATGGTGAATCCCAAAACCAGCGTTGCAGAGGGCTGGGGATGGTGGTGAATCCCCAAAAGCAGCACTGCAGAGGGCTGGGGATGGTGGTGAATCCCCAAAAGCAGCACTGCAGAGTTCTGGGGATGGTGGTGGATCCCCAAAAGCAGTGGGGACAGCGGCGCAGCGCAGGGAATGCGATGTGCGGTTTAAGGGTCCCCTGCAGCCAGCCCTAACACAGTTAATTGCCTGTGATAAAACCGACCTCCCAGGTCTGATGGGAGACTTCTTTTATATAAGAAAAAATGTTTTGCAACAATTTCTTGTAAGTGCTAAAATTAACTGACTTTCTTCTAACCTAATTAAAGCTGGAGCTGATGATATCACCTATGCTTAATGTTGCCGAACATCTCGGGCAGAGTGTGCTGCCGCTTGGAACTTGGCTCCAGTTCTGCTTCCTGCTTTAAAACATTTAATGTGAAGCATCTGCTCGCTTGTTGCTGGTTCAGGGTGTGCTCAATCTCCCCCGTTCTCAATCTAGAACAGGGTGGTCCTTCCCAACACAGAAGATGCACAGAAAATGGTTTTTTTTTTTAACTTTTCGGCAAATTCTCCGGCCGTTCTGCTGCCAAACCTACTGATTTGAAAGGGAAGTATTTGTGAAGGGGTCACTCTGGTATTAGGGGTATTTGTGCTGTCTCAGTAGGGCCCAGCTGTTGGTGTTTGAAGGGTTTCATTGATGGAGGGGAGTGGGTCTCTCCAGGGAAGGTCTCTGAGCTGATAGAGCTGCCGGTGCTGATGAGCACCAGAGCTGACTGTGGTTGTCTTGGCCTGGATGATTCCTGCTAACACAGATGAGGTCGAAACGTGCAGGATGAAATCTGGAGAGACCAGGAATTAGTCTGGCAAGGCTGTGGGTGGGAAACAGGAAGAAAGCAGCACTGGAATGGGTGACCAGCGTGGAGGTGGAGCAGGAAATCTTCAGCAGAGCAGTAAGGTCAGACTGAGCAGCCCGAAGATGCTCCAGACCACGTGAGGTCAGCAGGGTGGTGGTGGCCAGCAGAGGAAAAGGGCAGAACTTTATAGGTGGCCTAAGGAGAGGACTGTGGACAGGAGCAACAGGAAAAGGGGAATGGCTTCAAACTGCCAAAGGGAAGATGGAATATTGGGGAGAAATTCTTCCTGTGAGGATGGTGAGGCCACGGCACAGAGCAGCTGTGGCTGCCCTTGGCACCCTGGCAGTGCCCAAGGCCAGGTTGGATGGGGCCAGGAGCAGCCTGGGACGGTGGAAGGTGTCCCTGCCCATGGCAGGGGTGGAACAAGATCATGTTTAATGTCCCTTCCACCACAAAGCAGTCAGGGGATTGAGGGAAGAAGGGTGGCATGGAGCAGGCAACAAAGGGCACTGGGAGGCACCGGAGAAGATTGAGGTGGTTTAAGAACCAGAACTTGGTGGCTGTCCTTCCACCTGGCTGTTGCTTTAACAGAGATCTTTGTTGCTAATGGGATTCACTGCTGTGAAAACACAAGAAATGCTCAGGGAAAGGGAGCCAAGCCCACACACACAGAGCATTGTTTTCCTTGGATGTGTTTCAGGTGCTCCTCGGGAAGTCACCGCCGTGGTCTCGCAGTGCCACATCCCAGGGCAGGATCTTGTTTGAAATCTGTGTCTCCCTGTATAGGATTCCAATCAAAACTTTAATGGTCCAGGGCAGTGAGTAGCATTTAATGACCTTCAGTGCTATCACTTGAGTCTTTTGGGCATTGACATTGATTTTCCTTATCTTGGCATGTGGAGACAGGAGTCTCACTCCGTCCTTTGAACTGTTTGCTGGTGCACACCAGGAGCAGGGAATAAGCAGGAAGCAGCTTTGCAGGGATCATGGGCCTGGGCAAGCCCAGTTTGGCCCCCAATTTAATGTCATTAATTGCAAAAGTTGGGGACAAAATGACACCAATTTGATATCTTTGTATTTACTCAAGAGATGTGTTTATTTATTACTTATTGTATCAATAATTTAATCTATTAACATATTATGTAATTAATTATCTATTTATTTGTTATATTATTTATTTGGAATTTATATCAGGTATATGATGCCCAAATCTCTGTGCAGGTGCTTCTTTCCCAGGGTTAAAGAGAGGATGCAGAATTTCTCACCAGTGAGATCTGTAAGAATTTGCATCCTCCAGAAGAGATAAAAACAGAATAAGGAAAACATTGCGCAGGTTGTATGACAAGGACTAAGTCTGACTCAGCTCCAATTTCTTGTGTCCTTCCCTAAATGCATCAATTTTTTCTTAATAGGTCTTAAAAGGAGCAGTGTCGGGGCTGTTCGACGGGAATTGGGGGTTATTGCTGTTTATTGCAGCTCTCATCCCTTTTTTAATCTCTCCATCCCATCATAGAGCCACTTCATTTATAAGCAGCTAAATTAAACTATGTCAGGATGTGCTTGGCCATGAATTTTAAACCTAAAAAGGCGCTTTGTTCGTTGATTCAGCTGTGGGGAAGAAATGCAGCAGAGCCACCCGGCTATTTGAACTCTTTATTTGCCACATTTACAATATTAATAACACTGTTTCCAGAAGTTGTCACATCAAGTAAAAGATCTTCATTCCGGGCTGTCTTTTGGGGCCAAATCGAGACTGGATGCATGCATTTAATAAATTGTAGTCTCAAGTAGTCATTTTGGTAAATAATTAGCTTGGGTGGAAGAATAAGTTAGCATATTGTATGCATCTAATGCTGCAAATGTACACCCAGCAAACTTTGCTATTAATCAACAGTCAAGCACTGTAAGTTGGGTCTCATACATAATGAATTGTCCTTAAACCTCCTGGGCTTCATTGATAGAAAAATAAGAGAAAACACCAGTGTGGTAAGCTTTGGAATAAAATTTAACGAGATTGCTCTGCATCCCCTAATCGGTTTGGAGTCATTAGAGACCAGAAAATTCAGCTGCAGTTTTGGGGTGGCTTTAGCCTTCATCTATCAAAGAAAGGCTGCTTAAATGACATTTAGGTGTGGATAAAATACATTTGTAGTTAATTTCACAATGAAGGCTCCAGCAAAAACGTCGACTCACTCTGTGTTGTTGTGGAGCCAAATAATAAGTCCCATTTTCATGTTAATTTTTGTGTGCTAACCATCACTGATGCTTCCTTTTGCAAGGTAACACAGCAGCTATTTCTCTAAGAGAAAATTAGTTTGGCAAGATAAGCACAGATCTGTGTAATTGTAAGAAAAGGACAGCCTTCAGTTTTCAGATAGTGCAACTTTTTTCTGGTATGAGTTCAGGTGTGTGAGAGTAATGTGACAACTTGTCTTCTGTATTGTGCTGATAAAACAAAAAAATGCCATTTAAGAACCAATAATTTTGAAATTATTCTGGCCCCTCATATGTACTTCCTGGCAAGAGTTACCACTCAGGTCCTAGAGGATCAACAGTGACTTCTCCTGCAAATGTAAAAATTTACTCTGGTTTAGGAGCTCTGTTATTAACTATTTTACTTTTTTTTTTAATATATAAATATTAAGAATTATCTATGCTAATGACAGTCATGGAGCTCTGCACTGACAGTCACCAAGCTCTTCCCACCATTGGGGAAGAAAATCACAAAAAAAAAAAAAAAAAAAAAAAAAAAAAAAGCACAAAAAAATAAAAATAAGGTAAAACCAAAAACCACAAAAGGACAAAATATTAAATTATGAAACATCACCTAAAAATTGATAATTTAGAATTAATAATGTAATCTGAGTCTGCCCACATGTATCAATGGCACTTCATTGACTGCAGGCTAGGAGGAGTTGCAATCTTTTTTTAGTTGAGGAGCTTTTTTTATTTCTGTCTTAAACAAACAAAAAAAAAAGGTGAAAATTTTAAAATTGAAGTAAAGGGCTCTCTTCACTGGCTCCGTTTCTAAACCTCTCCTTAGGCAAAGCACTGGAAGGTGAGGTGATTTTCCAGGGATAAAACACTCAGGCGTGTGTGGCTACAGGCAGTGGAGGTGGGATTTTGGATGTTACATTCAATCAATTACACTTAAAAGACACAAAATATTTTATAAATAGACATCTATTTTATAAATATGTTATGGGAGCTGCTGTGACATTCTCCTGGTATTTATTTGTGCTAAGGAAGCTGCCAGCTCCTGGCTTTCCCCCAGGGAATGTGCCAGCAGATTTGTGTTGCATCCCCTTCCTTTCAGCCCAGCTCAAGGTCCACCTTGTTTCCCTTAAGTTTCCGAAGGACTGAGGCAAAAAGCAGCTCAGAAATAAATAATGAGCATCCTGCCACTTCAGGACATGGCTTCTCCCAGCATTTCTCTGGTTTTCATCGTGGCTGAGCTATTTGGGATGATCCCCAAGCCAATCCGCCGCTTACATGTTTATTTTGGAAGCGCCTTAGAAACTTGCAGTTCTTGGCAGTGGCTTTGGAAGGAGCCTGTTAAACTGAAACAGGTGCTGCTGCTGCTTTCCTCCCCCTCTGCCAGAGCCAGCTTTTCCTTCCTTTCATCCCACCAAACGTCAGGAGAAGCGGGGCTGGGATGGAGCTTTGGGAAGACACCGCTCAGGGGTGCGGGTGCAGGGACACCTCTCCCCCGGGCTTGGGCAGGCTCTGGAAAGGGCTGGAATGGAAAGGAGTAGGGAGGATTGCAGGGGGAATGGTGTGGGATAGCTGTGGGGTGTGAAAACCCTAATCCTGGGCTGGATTCCCACGTTGGGATTGGTCTGGGGCTCTCTTGGACCTCACCACCACGGGCTGGAGATGTGCAGCAGCAGCAGTGGGTACCTGGCCTGAACAAAGGCTCTTTGTGAGGCGCATCCAACTGGAAAAAAAAAAAAGATACATTTCTTTCTAGATGCCTTTAGGTAGCTTAAAACGAGCTTTTATTTCTGATTGAGCAGTTTGTGGTTTTAATGAAGCATCCCACTGTAAAGCCATGTTGGTCGTGTGGAGCTGAATATCCATTTACCCCAAATATCCCCAAAAAGTGAAGGCAGACATGTGACAGACTTGTGACACTGCTGACATATTAGAGGGCACCACATTACTGCAAACGAAAAACTTCTGGGTTAAAAAATAAAATAAAATAAAATAAAATAAAATAAAATAAAATAAAATAAAAAAAATAAAAATAGAAGAAAAGAAAAAAAAAAAGAAAAAAGAAAAGAGAAAAAAGAAAAGAAAAGAAAAGAAAAGAAAAGAAAAGAAAAGAAAAGAAAAGAAAAGAAAAGAAAAGAAAAGAAAAGAAAAGAAAAGAAAAGAAAAGAAAAGAAAAGAAAAGAAAAGAAAAGAAAAGAAAAAAAGAAAAGAAAGAAAAAAGAAAATAAAAAGAGGAAAAGATAAAATGCACACTAAACCCCAACAGTAGCAATTGGTTGTTGACCAGGTAAAAATACAAAACTCTCCACTTCAAATTTTTTGAGATGCCAGGCAGCCCCCAGCATAATTCAGGAATGAAAACAAGTGCAGTGACACACTCTGATGAAAGTGGAAGTGATTTAAATAATATTAATGTGGTTTAAATAAGTGTTCCTCATGATTCCAGCCCCACTGAAAAAAAAATTAAAAAAACAAGGCATTGGTACTTTTTAAGGAAAAAATAAAAAATTCTCCAGGGTGAAAACAAAGCAGTCAGATTTAACAAAGCAGTCATATTTCTTACACATTTTGATTGGGATTTGGGTTTTTTATTTTTCAATGAACACACTTGTGTTACTTTCCTGTGTAAAAGTAAAATTGCATCTTGTTGGTCACGAGTTTAGGAGTTAAACTTTCCACAGGGCAAACAGTGAATGGCCACTTTGGCCAGCACCCTGTGCTGCTGGTGCCTCTGCCACCCTTTCCTTGGGGGTCACCCAGGGCAGGGCATTAAGAAAGGCCCTTTTTTTGCTTTTTCATTCCTCAAGTTTAGGCCCAGGTAGTTTGTGTGACTCTCAGGTGTGTGGTTTTTTTCTCTAAATTCCAGCTTGTTCCTGTCCATCTTGACTCAGAGGTGCCCAAAGATCCGTGCCTGGAGTTGGGCGTTGAGAAACCTTCCAAGAAATCCGACACTGAGCAGAGGGATTTCCTTCCAGAGGGGGAATTTCCCATGATGTAACTCCTCTGCTCCTCTTACCAAGGTTTTGAGACCACTTGGACTCTGCTCTTTGAAAGGCCCTTAAGGCTTTGAAGCCTGAGAAAATCCTTTAAAAGGCAGCTGGTGTTTTCAGTGGGATATTTAATGCCGAGGTAGCTTGTGGAAGTTCTGCTATGCAAGTTTGGAGAGGGAAAGGGGAGGAGGGAAGGGCAGGGAGGGGAGGAGGGCCAGCAGAAGACACCCATGCATGAGTTATGTGCCTTCTTTTTCCCTATTAAAGCTGTCAGATTCCCAGGAATAGCCGTCGCCATCTCTAGCCAAGCAAAATTCATGTGAAGGTTTTCCTTTTTTTGCAGCTCCCTGCCAGTGTGAAGCTCTGGGTGTGTGTGTTGGCACGTGGAGTGTGTGTCCTGCAGGAAAAGAGCATTCCTGGAGAGCAAATTCATTTCTGCCCTGCAAAGCATTCCCTTTCCTGGCCAAGGTGGGGGTGGCCTTGGAGGTGGCAGGTGTTGGGAAAGCCTCTGGTGTTGAATTGCTGGGGGAATGGCCCCACCAAAAACATCTGGAGATGTTCAGCAGTGGCAGGGCACTGTGATTAAAGGCAGCAATTAAAAAGAAAATGAAAAATAAATTCTATCCAAACGCTCCTGCCAGGGAGCACCTGGAGAAGTGAGGAATGTGTGTGGGATGGTTTGGATCAGAATAGAACCTTAAATCCCACCCAGTGCCACCCCTGCCATGGCAGGGACACCTCCCACTGTCCCAGGTGCTCCAGCCCCAGTGTCCAGCCTGGCCTTGGGCACTGCCAGGGATCCAGGGGCAGCCACAGCTGCTCTGGGAATTCACCCTGTGCCAGGGCTGCCCACCCTGCCAGGGAACAATTCCCAATTCCCAATCTCCCATCCATCCCTGCCCTCTGGCAGTGGGAGCCATTCCCTGGGTCCTGTCCCTCCATCCTTTGTCCCCAGTCCTTCTCCAGCTCTCCTGGAGCCCCTTCAGGCCCTGGGAGGTGCTCCCAGAGTCTCCCTGGCTGCTCCCCACTTGTTTTGGGGGTGACTGATGGTGGCTGGGTGCCCTTGGGCTGGTCCCTGTCAGCAGCTGGAGGCAGAGCCCAGAGCTGCTGCTGCCAGAGCCAGGAGATGGAGTTTTTCTGTTTTATTGGTGTTTTCAGCCCAAATGACTTCCAGACTCCCAAGAATGGGAAACAGGATGATGTGAAAAACATAAGGAAACCATAGCTTTGAGCACTCTTCGTGCTCTTCTGGATAAATGGAGCAGAAAAGTCTCCCCACTTCTCTCCCAGGTTTCAGAGGAGTTGTTGTTATTATACTCTCTCATTATTATTTTGTTGTAGCTCTAACAATTCATAGTAAAACAGAGCCATATTCTGCTGTGTTGTACCTGTGTGAAATAAGGGATTATCCGTGGTGTTGGGAGCTTGGTTTGAAGTCCACCTCGTGGGGATTTGTGCACAAAAGTTTGTGCATGGATTCTCATTCTTCTTCTTTAAGCAGAGATATTATTAATCAGGAAAACAGCATAAACAGGTTTAAAAAGCAACTTGATCCTACCTCACATGCATAAAGGAAAGTCAAAAGCATCAATTTGATAAATAAATGGAGAGAGAAATAAAATTGCACTTAACTCCTACCAAACTGGATGCAAAGCTGATTCTGCAGATTGGTTTTGCCCCTGCTCCAAGCCATGGACTCCTGGGCAGCTGCTGGAGTGCTTTAATTGTCCTTCTCTGCATCCCTCCACTTCCCCAGCAGTAATTAGAACCTTCAGTGGTTCACAATGAATCAGGAGCTGAGTCGGGGCTGGGGGAATGGCAGGATCCCTGCCCCAGCCCTGGGCACATCCCAGTCCCATCCAGGGCTCCTCTGGGCTGGGCCAGGCTCTGCAGGTCTTGGGTCTCTGCACAGCTGCCCCGTGGTGAAAGCAGAGCTGGGCTCTTTGATGCTGTTCCTGCAGCCCCACTTGGTTCGTTTGCTTTGGATTTTGCTCAGAGGAGTCTCACGAAATCCTTTCCCCTCCTCGCAGCAGGCTCAGGAGTTGGGCTTGGTTTGCTCTGTCCCCTGGCTGGCACAGTCACTCTGGTTTTCTCTTCCCTTGTCTCAGGTTCACACGTATTTTTGATGTTGGCACAGTTTTCTCTTCATTTTCTTGCTTTGGGGCACATCCAGCCTCTCAGCAGAAGACTCTGCTGTTGAGGTCTAGCACTGAGGAACTTCTGGCTCTGTTTCCAGCTGGGAGAAAAAGCTGCAGGAATCAGGAAACCTTTGGAGTGGTGGTGAGGGTTCTGGATACGAGAAGATTGCTGGTGATGTTCTGGCACCACCCTTGATGTCGTGTCCATCATTTCCCTTGGATGCAGTGCTGATGGGCTGTGTGTTTACTGCTGTCCTCACACAGGTCTCTGCAGTTCTGAGAGAACCCCCCCCAGCACACCCCAGCCTTGGGAAACACCAGGAGAGCACCACCACCCCCTTCCCAGCACTGCTCTGCACCCCTGGAAACATCCAGCTTGGAAAACACAGCTGGACACGTGCAAATCCAGGGTTTCCTTCTTCGCCACTCTCCTCCACACCTTGCTCTTCCAGAGGGGAAAGCAAAAAAGAAGGAGCGAGGGAAGAAGCACATTTTTATTTACAGGTGCATTCTGTTCGCTCACTTTGCTCCTCAGCCCCTGCAAGCACGAGCTGCCATTGAAAATCAAATGAATTCTCAATTGCTTCCTTCCAATTCAATCAGGGGAGGGAAGCAGAGACTGCCACGGCGCTGGAGGAAGCGGGGAGCTGCTTCCTTCCCTCCCTCCCCAGGGATGGCCTGGGAACAAGGGACTGCACCCCCAGGGGACACAGAGGAGGAGTCTCACCTCTGTCCCTCCTGGAAGCACAAGGATGTGTCACCCACCGTGGGCTTGGCTGGTGTTCTTGCTCCCTGACATTTCCCACGTGGCTGTTCCCTCGTGCCCATCTTCCGTGGGTTTTCTTACAGGTGTTTATAACACTGCGTGGAGCTGATCAGGGTGAGTTTTTGTCACTGCTCTGAGGAATCCCCTCACTTTTCTCTGGGAAGAATAAATGTCTGAGTCCAGGTTAAATGTTTTGAGGTTTTTATTTTGCCGATGCTGAGTGTGAATGCTCGGTTTTATCACAGAGTTGTTTTGCCTGGAAGGGACCTTCAAGCCCGTGTTGTTCCACTGAAGGGACCAGGTTGTCCAGAGCCCTGTCCAGCCTGGTTTTGCCACTTTTACCACTGTAACCTTGCACTTTTCTGTGTCTCAGCAGGGCAGAGCCCTCGGTGGCTTGCGAGGTGTGCGAGGGGGCCGAGGAGATGCCGGAGCCCCTGCAGCAGTGCACGGCCTGGCTCCGAGCCTACTTCTGTGAGCCAGCGACCACAGGGACCCTGCCCGTGCCAGCCTTCCACCACCCCCTGCTCCAGAGAGGTCAGTGCCACCCTCCCTGCCCTCTGCCACCAGCCTCTGGCTCCCGTCTCCCTCCTCCTTGCTCTGTAAAACAATGTGGCTCAGCTGCCGGCACTGAAGGGTCGGGGTGTGAACACACCTGAAGGGGTGTGAGCTGCTCCGTGAGCTGTGGCTACCTAAAGTAGCTTTGGGCCACCAAGAGGGGGGAGGTTGAGGCTTTGGCATCACTCTCTACAGCTCCCTGACAGGAGGGGGCAGCCAGGGGGGCTCTGGCTCTGCTCCTAAGAAGAGTGGAAATGGCCTCACATGGCATCAGCAGAGGTTTAGGTTGGAGATTTGGGAGAATTTCTGCCTGGAAAGGGTTGTCCAGCCCTGGCACAGCTGCCCTGGGCAGTGCTGGAGTCCCCATCCCTGGGGGCATTTAAAAGCCTTTGGATGTGGCACTTGGGGACATGGGTGGCCTCGGCAGTGCTGGGGAACTGTTGGAATTGATGGAATTTTCCAATCTCAGTCAGATTCTGTGGTTCTGTGTCCCTGTCAGGAGAAAAGTGCCAGGGAAGCAGTCAGGCATAGGCTGTGTGAGGTTGCTGTGGTTTTATTCCTCAAAGTTGTCATAGATAATATTTTAATACAAAGAGCATTGTTACCACAAAGTTGTTCTATTTATGAATTTAGATAAAAGCAGCACCTGAGAAAAGTTCCTCCTCACCGTTCCCCATTTATGAGCTGTGTTCCTGAAGGCCTTATAACAGAAACTGATCATTCGAAATTAAATGGGTCCCAATATCTTTAATAATAATAATAATAATAATAATAATAATAATAATAACAGCAGCTTTGTTTCCATCAGCATCTTCTGCACTTGCTCTCCCATGTTATGCACATTCCCCAGTGCCAAATCTTTCACAGTCAGGTTCCAGGGAGGGACTGAGGAATTTTTTTTATTAATTGGGGTAAAATGAAGTTGTGGAAACTTTGAGGTGGATGTGAATGGGCAAAGCTGGTTAGGAAATATCACTGCTGCTGCTGCTGCTCCTACAGCAGCAGGGGAATTCTCCTTCCCAGATTATCCACCAGAAGATTATAAAACATTCAATTTTACAGACAAAACATTATAAAAAATATATAAATACAACTTTTTTTTTTCCGTTTTCATTAGTTTTCCTAAATGGGCTCCTGAATTCTTTTTAGCTTTGTGAATGAAATTCCTTGGTGTAAGCACTGCTGGTCTTTAGCTGCTGGTTTGGGGCTCAGCCCTGAGGGGTTTGAGTTTGTAGAAGACCTTGGTCCATCCCTAGGGCACAACCTTCCTGTGCAGGCAGCACTGCAAGGCACTGAAAAGCTTCTAAAAGAGGAAAAATAAGGATGTTTGTTAACAGGAAGCTTCTTGAGGGAAACAGCCACCACCCTTGGATTTCTGAGCAAAGGAAGGAAAGTTCTTCAGCGCCATCCAAGCTCAGAACCCAGCCAGGAGCTGTGGCAGGGCTGGGACGTGGCTGGTGGCTGTGAGCATCAGCTGAGGGTCCCTGCAGCACCGTGTCTGGTGAGGGGGGGCACTGGGGGTCTGTGTCTCTGTGAAGTCTTGATGACCCCAAGATTGTAAAAGTCCTTTTTCCCCCAGCCCGAGCCGCCAATGAAGAGGTCTGGAATGCATCCAACTGCTTTTTCAAGGTTGTTTATTTCTTCTTATCTAAACATTCTCTCTCTGACCTGCCGAGATCCTCTCAGCAAGGCAGCCATGGCCATCTGCCCCGAGCCTTGGGCAGCTCCCACATTATATACCCAAAACTCCGTGTGCCGTGGTTACAATAACGTGCCAATGTCTGTCATTGATGTTGGGCAGTGTGTCTGTGCCTGAAACCAACAGAAAAGTGTCACCAGCACAGCGAGACATGGAGGGCAAGGAGAAGGAGAAGAAGGTCAGGACACGCCCAAATCCTTCCATCTTGTACCCCTGAACCCCAAATTTCTACTTTTTCACCCTGTGTTAACTCAACTCCCACACTGCTCAAACCCTTGTGGCTGTAATTCCTCACACAGAGTTGGCAGCTTTTCCCATGGGCTGAAATGGAAGCCACAGGTGTTTTTGACTTGGTGCCAGGGTCTGTGAGCCCCCTGCCAGGGTCTGGAGCAGCCAGGGCAGCCAGAGGGGTGTCCTGGGTTCCCACACTCTGCTCCTCAGGGGTTTGGGTGTGACCAGCACAGCACGGGCTGGGCGCTGGGCAGGGGTCTCATTCCAGCACCTGCACATCCAGCTTGTTTTAATTCAGCTCCCTCATTCGCTCCTGGCCTGGCCCAGGTGTGTGTGTGTGTGTGTGTGTTTTACATCCTACATCATGGAAATGCTAATGAGGAATTAATTGGCTCAAATCACAACGATGTGAGAGCGTTTCTGTTCCTCTGTCACTTTCTCCCACTAATACTTTCATAGAACTGAAAAAAATTTATGTTGGAAGGAATGTGGAAATAGATGTCAAAAATTGGAAGGAACTGGTTTTAAAAGTTATTTTGGAGAAAGGTGATGTAAAAATCAAATTATGGTGGATTGCACTTCAGTTTATCTGCACATCAGAATTGCAGTTTTGCTAAATTAGGAATTTGGTATTTATTTGCTTTTACACATTTACATTTGAAAGTGCCTGCTCATTTCTCCAGGCACTTAAAAACACAGAACAAACATCAGTGAGAGCTGAGGATCCAAAGCCAGGAAGGCTTTTTCTCATCACTCTGATTTTCTGACATTTCTGTTCAGCAGCAGCTTTTCAAGTGGGGCCCTGAGCAGTCTGGGGCAGTGGGAGGTGTCCCTGCCCATGGCAGGGGTGGAATTGGATGAGCTTTCAGGTCTCTACAACCCAAACCAGGCTGGAATTCTGTGATTCCATGATCACCAAAACCTGTGGCCCTTTTTCCCCCCTTCCCTGCAAATGTGACTATCTGCAGTGTTGCTCTTTGAGAGGGGATTCAAATTCCATACTCAAGTGTTTTTGTAATCAGGACTGACTGTTGCATAATTTCTTCCTAATCAGTGCTTACATCAAATTTTATTTTATTTTTCTGCACTAACTTCATCTGGGGACTGGAAGGGTTTTGCTTATGCCAAAAAAACACATTAAAAAGGTTCCTCATCCAACAAAAAGAATGTGTAAAGTGCTTTCGGGATGAAACACTTCTGAATTCATGGTCAGTTTTCTGCAGCTGCTTTTGTGCCATCTTTGAAGACATCGTTCCTTGTGGAGAGAAAAATCGTGACAGCCAACTCTGACATAACAAAAGCAGAGAGATTCGCACATTCAGAAAGAAGAGATGATCTGCTTTATATTCATTAAGAAATTCTATAAAAATTCAGTATCTGCTCTTTCAGTGGCTTCTTAATCTTGAATTTTTCTAAAGTGCCTTTAATGTTCTAAATTAAACGGGGTAAATGTGTCTAAAAGCACTTAAAATACAAAATCAACCATTCCTCTCGTAACTTGGCATTGGCAAAGGAGGAATGTGAATGATCTTGAGGCAGGCAGGAGAATCATGGAATCACAGAACCATGAGGGTTGGAAAAGACCTTTAAGATCATGCAGCCCAAGCGTTCCCAGCAGCAGCACCATGCCCACCACTCATCCACGTCCCCACGTGCCACATCCACGTGGTTTTTGAAAGTTACCAGGGATGGTGGCTCCACCACCGCCCTGGAGTCACTGTGCCAGGCCTGGGCAGCTTTTCCATGAAGAAATCTTCCCTAACCTCCAGTTTAAACCTCCCTGGCGCAGTTTGAGGCCATTTCCCCAAATCCTGTCCCTGGAGCAGAGCCCGACCCCCACCTGACTCCCTGTCAGGGAGTTGTGGAGAGGGAAAAGTTGGGTTTCCCAGCCCCTCCAGGAGCTCTCCCTTACTGGCTCTCCAAGTTATATACAGCCAATACATTTATTTTTAAACATAATTGAAAATATGGAATAATTATTATTATAAATATATTTTCTATTTATATAATTATATAATTAATAAATTATATTAATAATTGATGTTTTATATTAATCTATTTTCTATTTTATATATTATTATAAGTAATTTTAACAACCTGTGTCATGGCCAGCATTGAGTGTGGAATTTCACTGAGCAAAGAGGGAGTCAGGTTTTCCCACTCCCCTGAGTGGGACATCTCAGAAAAACCCCTGAACATTCCTAATGGGAAATGATTGATTGCCCTTAATGTATCCAGGTCATTAGCTCCTTTATTTTTTTTTTTAACCTTTTTTTTTTTTTACATAAAAAATTGGACTGTAATTTTTTTTGAGGGCTGGGGTGGGTGATTTGTGGGTCTGGGACACAGGGAAGGCAATGCTGACTTGGCCACTCCTGAATTTCCTGCCCTCCTTTTGTGGTTGGGTGGCACAGGGTGGCTGTGCTGTGTGTTTGCAGTGGCACAGGGTGGCACAGGGTGGCACAGGGTGGCTGTGCTGTGTGTTTGCAGTGGCACAGGGTGGCACAGGGTGGCACAGGGTGGCACAGGGTGGCTGTGCTGTGTGTTGGCAGTGGCACAGGGTGGCACAGGGTGGCACAGGGTGGCACAGGGTGGCTGTGCTGTGCCCTTGCAGTGGCACAGGGTGGCACAGGGTGGCTGTGCTGTGCCCTTGCAGTGGCACAGGGTGGCACAGGGTGGCACAGGGTGGCACAGGGTGGCACAGGGTGGCTGTGCTGTGTGTTTGCAGTGGCACAGGGTGGCACAGGGTGGCACAGGGTGGCACAGGGTGGCTGTGCTGTGTGTTGGCAGTGGCACAGGGTGGCACAGGGTGGCACAGGGTGGCTGTGCTGTGCCCTTGCAGTGGCACAGGGTGGCACAGGGTGGCTGTGCTGTGCCCTTGCAGTGGCACAGGGTGGCACAGGGTGGCACAGGGTGGCACAGGGTGGCTGTGCTGTGTGTTTGCAGTGGCACAGGGTGGCACAGGGTGGCACAGGGTGGCTGTGCTGTGTGTTTGCAGTGGCACAGGGTGGCACAGGGTGGCACAGGGTGGCACAGGGTGGCTGTGCTGTGTGTTGGCAGTGGCACAGGGTGGCACAGGGTGGCTGTGCTGTGTGTTGGCAGTGGCACAGGGTGGCACAGGGTGGCACAGGGTGGCTGTGCTGTGCCCTTGCAGTGGCACAGGGTGGCACAGGGTGGCTGTGCTGTGTGTTTGCAGTGGCACAGGGTGGCACAGGGTGGCACAGGGTGGCACAGGGTGGCTGTGCTGTGTGTTGGCAGTGGCACAGGGTGGCACAGGGTGGCACAGGGTGGCTGTGCTGTGTGTTTGCAGTGGCACAGGGTGGCACAGGGTGGCACAGGGTGGCTGTGCTGTGTGTTGGCAGTGGCACAGGGTGCACAGGGTGGCACAGGGTGGCACAGGGTGGCTGTGCTGTGTGTTGGCAGTGGCACAGGGTGGCACAGGGTGGCTGTGCTGTGTGTTGGCAGTGGCACAGGGTGGCACAGGGTGGCTGTGCTGTGCCCTTGCAGTCGCACAGGGTGGCACAGGGTGGCTGTGCTGTGTGTTTGCAGTGGCACAGGGTGGCACAGGGTGGCTGTGCTGTGTGTTTGCAGTGGCACAGGGTGGCACAGGGTGGCTGTGCTGTGTGTTGGCAGTGGCACAGGGTGGCACAGGGTGGCTGTGCTGTGTGTTGGCAGTGGCACAGGGTGGCACAGGGTGGCACAGGGTGGCTGTGCTGTGTGTTGGCAGTGGCACAGGGTGGCACAGGGTGGCTGTGCTGTGTGTTTGCAGTGGCACAGGGTGGCACAGGGTGGCACAGCGTGGCTGTGCTGTGTGTTTGCAGTGGCACAGGGTGGCACAGGGTGGCACAGGGTGGCTGTGCTGTGTGTTGGCAGTGGCACAGGGTGGCACAGGGTGGCACAGGGTGGCTGTGCTGTGTGTTGGCAGTGGCACAGGGTGGCACAGGGTGGCTGTGCTGTGTGTTTGCAGAGCAGATGGCTCATTAGAGCACAGGACAGAGGAAATTGGAGCCACAGCAGCCCCGGGTTCTGCTCCTTGCCTGCCACGCTGCCCTCGCTGGATGAGTCCTTTGGATTCCTGAGGGTGGAGTTCCTCCATCCAGTCCCTGTCCTGAGGGTGCAGGCCTGGAGCAAAGCTGAGCTTTTCCCTCAGTCCAGCTCAGTCCTCCTGTTCCTTACCTGAGCTGGGAATTCCTGTGTCAGGCTCAGAGGTCTGGAAGTGGCATTAGGGGCATTGATGGCTTTAACCTGAAGGAGGATCAGTTTGCTTTGGATTTTGGGCAGGAATTGTTCCCTGGCAGGGTGGGCAGCCCTGGCACAGGTACCCAGAGCAGCTGTGGCTGCCCCTGGATCCCTGGCAGTGCCCAAGGCCAGGCTGGAGCTTCTGGGACAGTGGGAGGTGTCAGGACCATGATGGACTTCAAGGTCCCTTCCAGCCTAAACCATTCCATGATTCTGGCACATTCCAAGCCAAAGGCAAAGCCCAGCTGTGCAGGATGATCCAGGAGGAGCAGCTGGGGATGGAGAGCAGGGAGGAGAGCTGAAATCCCCCGTGCATGATGTAGGTTATTCATCCAAGAGGGGATATTGATGAAACACCTCATACCTAATGGGAGCCTTCAAAGGAGCTGGGAGCAGCTCCATTCCAGTGCCTGGGTGACGTAGCCAGGCCTGTAATCAATAATTACCCTGTGATTTCCTGCTCCTCCAGACTCTTACACTGCTGGGAGCACGGGGAAATGCCAGTTCTGGGATCAGGAACCTCCTCACTCTGGGTGTCACCCCCATGGAGTCGGAGCCGTCCCTGGACTCACCCTCCTCCCTGGGGCTCTGGGATCTCCCCCCTGGGAAGCTCCCATGGAGAAAACCCTTCCATAGCACATCCTGAGTACTCTGCACCCTCCCAGGAGCTGCACTTGCACCTCTCTTTTACTCCTTTTGCACTTTCTAAACTATAAAAAAATCCCAGCTTGCAGCAAATTAAGAAAAGTAAATTTTTTTTCTGTATTTTCTGACTGTGACTCAACAAAGGCCAGAGTATTTTTTTTTTTTTTTTTTGTGGACAGAATATTTAAATCACAAGATTGTGGGGCTGTTCATTTTTCTGCTTATGAGATGACAAATTCAACATTATGCTTACATTTAAAAGGGATTTCAGGGGCTGTGCTGCTCACCCTAATTATGATATCCTGAGAGTAAATTTTTCCCACATACAATTTATCCATAGACTTTTTCAATATATAAATATATATATTTTAATATAAAAATATTCAATATATTATATATATATAAAATATGTAAAAATATATATAAATTATTTCAAAAAGAAAAGCATTCACATTACTAAAATGAATTACAGATCTCTTTTCCTTTCCTTTAAATTACAGTAAAAAAATTGTAAGAATAGTTGACTTGGTTGAGATATTGTCAAGTAAAGCTGGAAGGTTTGAATCTTCAGGTGCAGTTTGTGGATAAACTGTCTGCAACTTTTTAAAATACATATTTTCATGTTTCAGGCATGCACATGTTCAGTTTCAGTGTATTTAGTCAGTCCTGTGGTGACCTTTTTGTTCAGGTGTCATTAAGATCAGACTTTTGATTAGATTTTGCTTCAAGGAGCAGTCCCTGGGATTTCCTTCCTTTATCTTAGAGATAGAGATATATAGATATAGATATAGATATAGATATAGATATAGATTAGATAGATATAGATTATATAGATATAGGTGATATAGATACATATATATATAAATATATAGATATAATATAGATATAGATATAATATAGATAAAATATAGATATATATTTATGGTTAAAGTATAACCATCCTTAATAGGAAAAGCAGCAAACTCAGCCAACAGGGAGACCAGGAGTTCCAGTATCAGCTCTCCATGGTTTCCTTATTTCCTGTAAAAATGGAAAATTCAATTAATTTATCTAGGAAAGTGGGAACCCACCAGGTTATATAAACTATGGACATGGATAGATGGGAGATTGGGCAGGGATTGTACCCTGGCAGGGTGGGGAGGGCTGGGATGCAATTCCCAGAGCAGCTGTGGCTGCCCCTGGATCCCTGGCAGTGGCCAAGGCCAGGCTGGGCACTGGGGCTGGGAGCACCTGGGACAGTGGGATGTGTCCTTGTGTGGGACTGGATGAGCTTTGAGGTCCCTTCCCACCCAACTCGTGGGATTCTGTATTTATATTTTGCAGTCTTGAGCTGCTCTGTTCACTTGCTGAGGAGGCAGGACTTGCCCTTTCCTAGGCAAATACAAAATGTCATTTTCACCTCTGATTTTTGCTGCAATTTGTGAAATTCTCTGAATTCGGTACTAGAGGTTCAATTCATTAAGGGGAAAAAAAAAAGGTTGATAAATGTTTCTGATTTTCCCTTTCTCAACCCTGCAGCTTCATCAGACATGCAAATACATTTCTATTTAGGCTTTTAGAAAGTGTTAAATATGAAATAATCTGCTCGGAAACGTTCATACTTCACATATCTGGACATGGCAGATTCAAGTGCAGAGAGCTGACAAGCTTTCCTATTTCTGTCTGCCAACTCAAAATTCAAATTCCAGAGACTGGCATCTTCTTTTATTACCATTTCATGTGAGAGGAGTTCTGATAAGCAGAAAGTCACTGTTTTGTGAGACATCTAATGGATTTTTACAATCCAATACTTTCCTACAATTTTCTGCAAACAGAAATCAATCCTCCCCAACCTTCAGAAATGGAAACAGCAAAACCCCAAAATAGCCCAGTTACTTTTATACCTCCAATTCTTTTTCCAGCCCAGTTGGCCCATTGCTTTCTATCAACTATATGTATTTAAAAACAAAACTAAACAAAAAAAAAAAAATCAATACAAATGCATTCTGGACAGACATATCTGCAGAATTCCTGACCCAATTCCTGTTGAATTCAGACCAAAATTCCCATAATTTCCAGTGGGAGCCCATGCGGTTTTAAGTGTATCTTAAATACTTTTATTGAAGTGAAACATAAACTTTAAGAGATTTAGAGATTTTAGAGGAGCTAAGATTTTAGTTAGAGACAAGCCTTAGTGGAGTTTATAAAAATAAAGGGATTCTGTAAGTAGGCCTCGATGAAGTTAAGAGTTAGTAGTTAACTAATAATTGATTGCTTGCCAACACAATGTTTAGTTAGCTGGGTTTATAATGGAGAATATAAAAACTGACAAATAGCTTTTAGGAACATAAGACAATTGTGGGCCTCCTCTGTTCTGAAACCAAATGAAGACAGGGAATGGGAGTTCTACCAAGGTTCATTTGTCATATTTGCATTGAAAATATTTCATATTTGCATTGAAAAGGTAGAAAGGTCAAAATGAGGAAGACTTCATTTACTTCCTCATTTTGGGACCCCTCCCCATGAAAGGGACCACCGGCCCATTTCAAGGAACAAACTACGCATGCTTAATAATTGGAATGATTAGCATAGGAAGCAGGAATGGGATGTACTAAAGGATGAATATGTGTTTGTGTTTTGGGTATTCAATTCTGGTGTGGATAAAAGGACTCTGCAATCATTGGAAAGGTGCAGTGTGTATTTGGGAGCTATCACACACGCTGCCCGGCGCCGCAATGAACATACATTTCTTACTTCAAACTGTTAGAGAGTTTTTGTCCGTCACAGTTGGATATCGGTGCTAGATCAATATCCATATTTCTTGAATAAATCAGAAGTTCATAGGGTAAATTGTCTGCCAGATGTGGGCCATTTAGGGCAATTCAGGCCCTCTTAGGTGCAAATTTCCTTTTTGGCAGCACTGATTCCAGATGTTGATGGGGTTTTGGTGGAGCCTGTCAGGGTGTCCATCACTGCTGTGACCTTGGAAGAGTCTAAGGATGGAGAGAGCAGTGTGTCTGTCCTGCCATGGGGAAAGCAGTGAAAGGGTCATTTATTTTAAAAAATTAATTGTGCTTCCAGCAGGACAATCCTTTCTTGCCAGCATTCTTAACATTATTACAGCTAGGCCATAATTAGAATGAAGGAGCATTTTATAAATAAAGTAGGATGTTTTTAGGTAAAAGTGGGTTGAAGGTCCACAGCCAGTGCCCGCCTGTGCAATGGCAATATTTTTACTTGTTCTCAGACAATTTGAGGATATTCAACATTCAAGACTCTGAAACAGCTGCAGAGATTTGTGGATCTTATTACTCCAAATTTTTGGAATATCATCGAATATTATCAAATTATTCCAGACTTCTCTTTAGAAAGAAAGGGTTTGTGTTTTGGTGATGGGGTACTGGGAAGGAATTCCTGCCTGTGAGGGTGGGGAGGGGCTGGGATGGAATTCCCAGAGCAGCTGTGGCTGCCCCTGGATCCCTGGAAGAGCCCAAGGCCAGGTTGGAGCACCTGGGACAGTGGGAGGTGTCCCTGCCATGGCAGAGGTGGCACTGGAGGGGCTTTGAGGTCCCTTCCAACCCAAACCATTCCATGATTCCATGATAAATATTTGCACATAACTTCAGCTGGACTGAAATCAGGGCAGCTTCACTCTAAAATCAGCAGCTCTAAAAGCCACTGGCATGTGAGGCTTCTTTATAAAGTGAATTTGCTCAAAATCACATCCCTTTTCTCCCCATGAAATAAAAGGAATCAGTTGACCCTGATCTAAGAAACATTTTGACCAACCTGGTAACTTTTGACATTGCTGCTTGTAGATGAGATTTAGATTAAAAGGTAAGAATTGAAGGTGGGAAAACCCCACCAGTGTAGGAAAATGACTTTTTTATCCAGAGTCGTGTGCTCATCTTCACCCAGAGCCCCAGACCTCAGCACCTGCTCTCGTTGCAGACCTGTGAGGAACAAGTTTAATTTAATTCATTTTTCCTTTGATTTGTTGGCTGGCTTGCCACACATGCAGCCCCACGTAACCTTTGCACCCTCCTTAATAAAAACCCATGCAATCAAGATAAAAGGAAAGGATTTTATAAATACAGCCTCCCACACCCGTTTTATTAATGAACTTTCAGGCAAGTTTACTTAAAACCCCGTATCGATAGGGAATACCATCAATACTCATATGCATTTAACCTGTTTGGAGTTTCAAAGGTAATGTGCTTAATGGGACTGTTACTATGGTGAGCACCTTGTTTCTAAGTAATATTGTTCATTTTTTTTTGGGGCGGGGGGGAAATGACAATCCAGTGACATTTTTGACAACCTTTATATTAGGGGCACATAAATAAATTTGTCTGAGGGAAAAAAATATTATCGTAAAGGTATTTTGCTGCATCTTGACCTAAGGATGCCCCTTTCTGACCCGTTTCCAAGATGTTTTGCCACATCTGCTGACCAGTTTATTTGCTGATAAACCCCTGTTTTTATTCTGGGGGAAACAAGGTCTCACTTAACTGGAAAAACACACTTTTCACTAGAAATTTGCATCCCGCACTCTTCTCAGAATAAAATATGCAAGAACAACATAAATGGCATACTCCTTTTTTTTCCTTTCTTTCTTT